>NC_056749.1:354248982-354393982 GCF_019279795.1 Protopterus annectens
TAAAAGTTAAATTTTTTGTGTTTTTTATTTTTTCTTCTATGTTCGACATTTTGAATGTTGATCATATGGTCACGGCCATATAAATGTCAACATTCTGAAATGTCGACCATAAGAAGTAGATCCATATATATATATATATATATATGGGTCTAGGACTATTCACTGAAAGCACATTTCACTGAAACACATTTCACTGAAAGTTATATATGGCCTTTTCCCCACTATAGTGTGACCCTGGAGTTAGAATATATAGTATTGGGGTGTATGGGGGCACTGCTCCCACATTGTGGGGTGTGGGGAATGTAGTCCCCCACCTATTTTAAATATTTTGAACTATACACATGGATACTTGCAATGTCAATAAATTACTCTTTTCTAAACTTAATATATATCCAAACTATGTGGGGGCACCCCAATGTGGGTGGCAGTGCCCCCCACACCCCCCTTACTATATATTCTAACTCCAGGGTCATACTACAGTGGGGAAAAGGCCATATATATAACTTTCATGAAATGTGTTTCAGTGAGTTGAGTTTTCAGTGACTTGAGCTTTCAGTGATTTGTGCACAGTCATTTGAGTTTCAGTGAAATGTGCTTTCAGTGAATAGTCCTAGACCCATATATATATATATATATATATATATATATATATATATATTTCCTGTATCATTTTATTGCATTAAAATCTCAACTTTTTGTCTTATTTTACATGTATTTGCACTACAATGACTCTTGATGATATCTTCCATTATTTATTCATCCTTATCAGTTAGTTCAAATTAAAGTCATATTAGTGGTTGTCTCTATTAACTTTTGGTCAAATTGATCTTTCAAAACATTTCCTATATTCCTACTTCCTGTCAGTTTTATATTTAGTGGGAAGTGATCACTGTCTGTTCTTATCTTCATAATCAAATTTCTAACAATATAATCACTTTTTCTTGGTATATAATAATCATCAATAGTGGCACTGTCCATAAAACAGCATGTACATTTGAATTTTTCCTTACTTTCAACACATTGTATATGACTAAAGCATTTCCTTCAATTTTCAATAACTTCTGGCTCACGCTATTTAATATTATATCAATAAATTGTCTATCTACTTTTTGCTACATATAATTTGGATAATTTTGCTATTGTCCTGTGATTTTGCTTACATCTCCAATGATTATCTTGATTTCAACTTCTCTTCAATCTTCAAATTTTGACTTATATCATCAAAATGTTCATAGGCCTTTATTTCTTATCTTGCCACATTTCTTTTTAGGTTTAATACATAGGTGTGGCATATTAAAGCTCTGCGCACTACTAGTACACTCAAGTAAAATGCAATTAATTTTTGTTCCTCAATTTTGAGTTTAAGCTTTTGTTCTTTTAATAAATGTTATTGATCCATTTACTGCTCTTCCATATTGTTTACGTATCTTTGTATCAACTTAATAATAGGCAAAACCTTGAAGGTTAACTGACTTATCGCCCTCCCCTGAATTCTATACTTCCTGCTATTTATATGCCCTTACCTTGCTACACCCATTCAAAATGCTGGCAACAAAAACTCCATTCAAAACAATGTTCTGTCATATGAATGTTCACTGTTATTTACAGACTGAAAAAGAGTTTACTCATATGAGAGTCAATGTTTCACATTTTAACTATACACACACACACACACGCACACACACACACACACACACACACACACACTCACACACACACACATATATATATATATATATATATATATATATATATATATATATATATATATATATATATATATATGGCTGCATGTCTTGTATTGAGTGCTGAATATCTGGTGATCTCTGGTGTTTTTCATCACTGGTTCATTTTGTTGAATTATCCAGCAATCAAACTTCATTATTTTGACTGTTACAAAATTCAAGGATTTTCACCCTTTTCTCAATTTTTGGTGACTATGAAGTTCAAATATTTAATTTATCTGTGTGTAAGGCAGGGCCCATTTATTGGGGGATTTAGAGACTGAAGCCCCCCAGGTAATAAGATAATTTTACTTTGGCCTGTTGAAATGCATTTGCAATTACTTTTTTATGATGATTTTTGTGGTGATTAATGGTAATAATAGATAGGTTTGCTCATATTGTTTTGTGTTTCAGTCAAACTTACCAGGAATTATTCATTGTAAACTCATCTCTCTCCATCTCACTCTCTCTCTTTCTATATATATATATATATATATATATATATATATATATATATATATATATATATATATACCAGCTCCAACATAAACTCATTATTATTTAATATTCCAATATATAATTTATTGGTATTATCTAATTTCCTTTCTACATTTTAAGTATCAACTTTTCTGACTCTTGGCAACTGTACAGTAGATGCACAACTATTGTTATATTTATTTATTTACATTCAATTACCGAAAAAGTCTGACTGGGTAGAAGTCTATTTTCAGTGGATGCCTGGGGAGAAAAACTCCAAATTATTGCAAAACATTTCAAGAATGATAATTTTATAATCTTCATGAATAAAACAACGTCATCTATAGTTTAAATTATTATAAAAAATAGACATAATATAAAAGCATTGATTAAGAATTGAAACAAGTTGCATGATAATCATTTAATATTTAGAGATATTTTAGACAGTTTTACAGAAATTAAAGGTAAGCTAGTCTAATATAAACAGGAATTACAATATGAAGTGAGGGAAAAATAGGCTTATGGTATATTTATAGAGAATGACAGGGAAGGAAGGAAGTGAAGAAGTGAGAGTAATGAGTTTGAAGGCGTGAAAATGCACTTGTACACATTTAGGAATATAGTTTATCCTGGTTTTGAGCAAGAATAGAACCAGATTTTAGCTACGTAGGATTTCAGCATGTTTTTTGAAGATAGGATGGTACTGACCTGATGGATACAGGTAGGAAGTTCCAGGCTTTAGCATCCTTGTACAAGTACAGACAATGCCCAGCAGATTTGCTGGGTTTCTGGACAGACAGGAGTTTTTAGTCACTGGATCACAGAACCTGAATGGAAACATAGTTGTGTAGATTTTTTTTTAGTGCTGGATAGACAGATGGATGCTGGATAATTTTATAGGTGGTAAGAAGCTGTGTATATCTTTCTTGAAGAGTCAGTTATAACCAATTTAGGTTTTTTAGTGCTATACAGTGGTGGATTCTGAAAGGTGTATTTCCTGCAAATTAAGCAACTTTGTTATAATATTGTTTGCATTTTAATTTTTGTGAAGCCTGGAGGTTAGTGAGGATGACAGCACCATAAAGAAGTGTTGGGGAGGAGGTAGGTAGTAGCAAGAGTAGTTTTAGTTGCATCAGTTAGAACGTTTTTGGCCATGTAAAGCATCCTTAGTTTTTGATGGGTTTTTCTTATACAGTTTTGTATATGCAGGTCAAATGTAAGATTATCATTAACTATCACTCCTAATAATTTGCTATAAGAAGTGGCTTCAATGGTTGCATATTCAAAAGATGGGACTTTAAATTTTGTTCCTTCATGAGAGAAGGATTTGGGGGAAGAAGTAGTAGTTTGGTCTTTTTGGGTTGAGCATGAGTTGTGAGTTATGAAGCATGTTTCAGTGGCTGTTAAACTTTCTGAGTATTTTTTTTTGAAGGTGTACCATGTTGTCAGATGTGCAAATGAGAGAGGAATCATCTGTGTATTTTATTAGGGAGGCCTGTTTTGAGGATGTACATAGGCTGTTAGTGAAAATGTTAGAGGAAGAGACCAAGGATAAAGCCTTGTGGTACACCAGTGATGACTGTGAGGTAAGAGGAGAGCATGTAGTCCCATTTTACTGACAGATACCTGTTGGACAGGTTGTTTTTGAACCACAGAAGGTTGGGGTCAGAAAGACCTAGTGAGGACATTTGAATTAGAAGTTTGCTGTTACAAACTGTTACCAAGGCTTTAGACAAATCTAGAAATAAGGAAGAGACAAGTTTTCCATTATCTCCACCTTTATCGACAGTATCCATATAGGTCAGAAGGGCAGTTTTACTAATATGGGAAGGACAGAAGCCATGTTGTGTAGGGAATAAGAGTTCTTCCTACAGGAGATAGCCTAGCAATTGTGTTTGAATACATTTTTCAACTATTTTGGTGAGGGGAGATAAGATTGCTATAGTTCTAAAGTTATTAATGTCTGTTGAATTTCCTCCTTTGTGCAGAGAGATAATACGTGACTTTTTCCAGAGAAAGGGAATGAGCGATTCCTGGACTGACCTATTTATAAGGCTTGAGACAGGACAGGCATTTGTATTGGCTGCTGTTTTTAGGCACTTGCTTGGTAAGCCATCAGCTGAAGAAGAGCATGGTTTAAGTTTGTTTAAGAGTAGTTATATATAGGATGTTGGCACAGGTTTGAAGGTGAAAGAGGAAGTGGTGATATGTGGCTGTTGGACATGGTTGGAATTAGATGTTGGGGAATCCTTGGTTAGAGATGTTATACTATCTATAAAATTGGAGCTGAACTGTATTGCAGTTTTGAGTGGTGATTTACTGGGAGAGGGGTTTGAGTTAAACTTTTGGCTGTGATGTAAGATTTCATTAATGGATGTCCAAAATGTTTTAGGTTTGATATTAGCTGTAGTTTCTCTACCGAACAATGTGCTGCATCTTGCATCATTGTGTTCATTATCATATGCTCTGTCAGACCTTTCAACGTCACTGACTTGTACTTTTTTGATTAATTATCTCTAGCAGGGATATCAAATTGTTTTTAATTTTTCAAGGAGTCTCATCAAGATTAGGGATGTCCTGCCCTTCATCCTCCACTTCTCTGTTCTCTTTCCCTTTGTGGACTCTTTATTTTCATTACATTTTTCATATCTTTACTTAATTTACTGTCAGCTACAACTGCTTTGCAATACATGTTCTTTTTTCCAATAATTTAAATATTACAGTTATCATTATATTATCATAGTCATGTCCCTATCTTTTACAGTCTCTACATTTATTTCTCTGAGCCCCCCCCCCCAAAAGTAAATAAATAAAAAATCTCATTCATAAAGTCTAAAATAACTTTTTAGTTTCCTCAAAGTATTTGGCAAATTGGAAAAGAGTAAAATATTACATGTGACTGCCTTCATTTTTTACTACGTTATGTTGTTTTTGTAGACATAATTACTTATTAGGCAGGTACTGCAGTTTTCCATTTCCTTTTTTCTGCCAAACCATCATCAAACACATATATTGTAAAGTACACTTCAATAGTGGTATATAAAGGAAAAATTGTGAATTAATCCTAGGATCTCCTGTAGTTCCTTTGTTTGCTACTGTACTAAAAAGAAATCCCTGGAGAGTTAAAAAGCTCAGTACCTAACTATCTTGAGACTCCTTGTTTAGTCCAGAGACAGTGACAGCTGCATGGAATGTGAAAGATTCTAGGTTCAATGCTCACATAAGGATGATTATTTTCCTATCATATTATAGGTTCAAAGCTGCTTACTAGGCTAATGATTCATAAAGATCTTCAGAAGCCTAGCTATTCAGCCCCAATAAGTTTCTAGCAGGTCTGCTACAAGTGCCAGTGAATCAACTCACTGCACACTTCTCTGCTGCAAATCAATCATGTCGCCAAGTGCCCTACCTCCCACTGACTCAATTCCCATACAGTTATCAAACATTAACTACCCCTCCCAAAACCTGACCCTATTCTTAAAAACTCTCATCTAGTCCCTAAACCTAAACTCCAGATCAGTCCATAAAGTTAAAATGCCCTTCCTCTCCCTTACCCCAACTCTAATCCCCATGCTCATTCTGCTAAGCTGAAATCCTCCTACTTATAATTTCCCAGTCATTCCCTAAACCTAAAATCCCCCTCCCTAGCCCTAACCTTAAGTTCTGCTAACTCCCTGTTGCTCCCTAGTCCCCCTGTCCTCCCTTACCATAACCTTATGCTAATTTCCAGTCACTCCCTAAACCTAACATCACACTACCTAACACTAGTCTTGTGATCCGTTCTATTAATCTTAACTCCTCCTTCCCTTTTCTCTTCCCCACCGGCCTCTTCTGCCGTGAGACCTTGATAATACCTGACCATTGCAAAAGCTGCATGTCTATGCTCACATTGTAACAGGGCAATTGGGATTTCAGCTGATCAGGTCCATGGCTGCAACTCAGTGGAGTTTGAGCAGCTGGAGCTTGACTGGATATAATTTTGCCTTTCTTGCCTTGATATTTTAAGTATGATTATTCCAGTGCTTTTTGTAATATTAATAGTGACAACCCACAGGCAGGCAGAAATGTATTTGTTACCCTTGTCTGTATGAGACAAGAGTGCAAATCCAGGGGTGAACTTTTGGCTTCTTTTTCTCTCATCCAGACTATGCTTGAAAGGAGTAAAGGACATAGTCTACTTTATATGGAGAGGAAGATAAATCCAAAAAAGTGGTATTCTTTGTGAGACATTTCTATCCTTCAGCATGTTCTACTAAAGTTGCAGAAGAAACTGAAATATCTTGAGTGGGTCTTTTTGCTACTATTGGACTTGTGGATATGTAGTAGACATGGAAGGATGAGGTCTGCAGAAGATCTGTGAGGCAAAGATTGCCCTTGAGTAGCCTGTAAGACCCCCCAGGAATTGGGACAGAACTTTCAGACAATCATTGTAACTTTTGTCATTCAGGCCCTTGATTTTCTTTGGAAGAATGTATTGTGGTCCCTCAAGTTGTGCGAAGTATCTGGACAGGTACAGGCTTAAGGGACCATTATACTCAATTCTCAGCCTAATAAAGCCAATATGCAATGGAATGTTCATTTCCCTGGACCTGGATATCATACCTTACTAATAAGCTGAACAATGAAAAAGGACTTCCTTATAGCACTGAATACATGGTGATCAAATGACATCACATAGTCTACATGGGTTCCCAAGTCCCTCACTAAAACATCAGTTTTCAGGGGTATGTTGTTGATGTGATAGTTGCAGGGACATCATGTCTTCCAAAGGATACAATTATGCATTTTTTGCCATTTAGTTTTAGGCTATAGCTTTGACACTAGTTATTTGTTTGGTAAAAGGCCTTCCTGAAGGATCTTGGCATGTTATGGAGTGTTTATAATGGCACCAGTTTTACAGTCATCTACAAACTTGGGCAGCCATAAACCTTTGACATTTGCTTTGACATCCATGAAGTAGATACCAAAGAGGAGTAGCCCAATAACTGAACCCTACATCAGTAATGACAGCTCTTTTGTAGGAGTTTGATCTACCTGTCATTATTTTCCATATTCAGTTTGTGATCCAGTTTTCTTTTCATTAAGTTTCACAGAAATTTATATTCAGCTGGATGAATTTCTCAATGAACACCTTTACGAAGTATAGATATGTGGTGTGTACAGATTTGCCTTCATCCATTGCATCGGTATCCTTTTCAAATAAGCTTACCAGATTAAATAAGCAGCCACTGACTAAAATAAAGTGGCTTGAATCAATAGTTTGGATGCTTCCTAAGACTTCAGTTCCATAATGACCCTTTACATACCCATACAGATAAGTCTTGTGAGGCTTACATGTCTGTAGTTGCCTGGGTTAGTTTACACCCCACCTTTGTGCAGAGGGATAACTATTGCAGACCTCCACTCATCTGGTACAAACTCTGATTTTAAGGTTGATATTAAAATGCCTCTGTAGGGGTTTGAAAGCCCATGTTTCAGGCTTAACAGTAGGCATCCCTGTATGTTATCAGGTCCCATAGAAACAGTGTTCTTCGACTCGGATAGCTATCTGTGGCTTATTCCTGAAAGGTTTGATTGAGGGCTTTGTCTGCTGTTATTTGATCTAGGAATGTGGGGAGAAAGGGGGCTAAATTTATCTGCTAACACGGTGGTTATTTCCTAAGATCAGACAATGTGATATAATTTATTATTAACACTGTGCAGTTTTGAGTATTATTTTTGTGGTTTCAAACATAGTTAAAGAAGGTGGTGTGGTTATATTTTTCTTGAACGGCTATTTTTACCTAATATTTAGTTTAGGTTAATTTGATCAGGTACAAGAGTTTGCTGTTAAATTTGATAAGATCATTTTTGTTATGGGGGGGTTACATTTATTATTATGTGCAATGAGAGTTTTCCCTTTTATTATATAGGCTCTTTATATTTGTGTTCAACCACAGTAGTTTATTTTTAAATTTTGCCTTGTATGTATTTCAGAGGGGGCAAATGCTTCTATGGATCTATTTACATGTACATAGAACTTAGCATTTAATACTTTGTGTTTTTAGAGGGATCATCAGGGTGGAAGGGAATGCTGAATTTACACAGGCCATAATCAGTTTTAGCAGATTAGCTTTAGCATAATCTCTTATTACTGAGTTACTGATTGACTCTTACATCTTCAGTCTTATGGTAACTATGACTGATTTATGATCCTATTTGACAAGGGAGAATGTTACTAGTGGTAGGGAGAAGAGCTATCCCATACTGATAAGAGCCAAGTCCAGGGGTTTGTCTAATCTAGTAGGGTTGTGCACTAGCTAGTCCAATACATTTTATCTATGAAGTCCAGAAATGTCTGGGCATACATGTTTGGGGATGTATATGTTTCTCAGTTTATGGAAGGGCAGGTAAAGTCTCCTAGAAGAACGGTATTTTGCTGAATGCTTAGGGTTTAGAAACTAGTCAAGTAGGAGGTATGGGCCAATAGGGTATTAAGCAGGTCCTATAGCTTGCTATGATGTCATATGGGTTTTTGTTAATGAAAACATGGACACAAATAAGTTCCAGTTTATTACCCTGCCTATTGAGACTGGGGATGAAATTTTTCTTTACAGATACAGAAATCCTGCTGGCTTTAATTTCTTCATCTAGTGCAGTGGGCCTAAATATGTGTCATCCATTTAAACCTTGAAACTGATGAAATCCTTTTAATGTTTGTCAGTCAGGTTTCCATGACAAGTTAAATATCAGTGCATTCTAGATTTAAGAATGCCTGTGGGGAGTGTATTCTTTTGTTAAGGCTTGTAGCATTGGGCAACAATGCCTTCATGTTATTTGAATTTTAACAGATATGCAGGACAAAAGCACTTGAAACACCCAGGAGTCAGCTCTTTATTGAAAATATGAACAAAACACGGTTCCACACTGTAAACGTTAAGCGCTTTTCGTCTACTTCTTCAGACAAATAACAGCAGGCACAAGATCGGTTTATATATATATATATATATATATATATATATATATATATACACTAGAGCACACTTCCCTCCATCCCCTAATTATTCAATACAAAGCAATTAACCATGCAAATAAGTCTTCTACTTATAAAACTCAGTTAAAATTCATTCCTTAAGAATAGCTAGTTCATTGCTGGTATTTAAAACAATTACTGAATCTGCCACCATAATATGGCAACAAACACTTTACCAACCAACAAGTGACTATAGGTGACTACTTTAGACGAGGGCCGGAAAGGGAGAAACGGCCAACAGCAGCAGAAAAACAGCAACAGGAAAAAGAGGTAACTCTTTCTGAAGTTGGGATGGACTCAGAAAGAGACCTAATTGCAACAGGTACTGTAAATACGAACAGTTTGACTAGTATGAATCTTGTTAATTCACCGGTTAGTGCATTTAAGGACTCTACGGCTGCTTCCTCACTGAATCTTTTTATTGAGTTGCAATGTTTTGTTTCTCCAATTCGTGTGGTGTGTAATAATAGTAGCGACATGTTAACTAACAAGGAATCTTCGACTGACGTTACGTTATTAAGAAATGTCTCTAAGTTTGAATTGTTTAACATGAGTGATCCTTGTTTAAGTACAACCTCGGATAGTTACCTTAGCGAGGTTACAAACATTACAAATAATACAGTATTATGTTTTAATGAGTTGAACAATGGGAAAAACTACAGTAATGGGAGGGATGGGGATTCAGAGGGGGCAATGATAAGTCAGTGTAATGTATGCATAATGGAGAGCCATAAAGTGGAGTTCCCTGGGACCCCTTTAAAAACTGATAAGGAGGGGTCAGGGTTATATGACACTGTGAATGGTGTACTATTAAGTATTTCTTTACCCAATAGTTTAGATTTAATGATGGATGTTCCTTTGCCTCAACTTTTGCAATGTAATGGTTAAGAGATGTTCGAAAGTGTGAATGCAACCCCTGGCGAGATGCTAGGGCATGTAATCACTGTCACAGAGTATAGCACATCAGAGGAACCTTTAACTTTGTTTATCCAGGATAAGAACATTGAGTTGGATATGTACTTAGAAACGAGTTTAGAAGGAAGTGAACAGTTAGTTCCCCCTTTAACCATTATTAAAAATCAAGGAGAGGATTTTTCCATTTACAATTTCACATCTTACCAGATTGAACCATGTGTGGTGGAATTGTTAGCGAAGGGACTTTCCTTTGTGCCTACTAAATCTATGGGCATTGTCCATACAATTTTGGATTTTAAACAATTCATTAGGAAATTGAACTTGCAAGTGCTGTTTAAAGGGGAGCAAACTGGTGCAGCTAAATATTATATTTCTAGTACCTTTAATCCTATTAGCCACCCACTAGTATCAACATTTGAGAAAGTATGTGAAATTGATTTTAGGAAACTGCATTCAGAGAAACGCAACCAAGTTAGGAATGTAGATAGGGATGATTGGGCAGCCTTCATAGATTTTTGTCACTTACCTATAAGAACTTTCAAACCTGACAAAGGGGGTGGACTAGTTGTAATGGGACAAGATTGGTACATTCAAAAGATGAGTCTTTTGTTGAATACTGACACGTACATCAAAGTCAGCCTTAATGAATTCAACATAGCTTATAGGAAAATAAAAGAACATTTAAATGATTTGTTTATAGAACAACTTATAGATTTGCATTTGTTGACTTATTTAACTATGCCAGTCCCAAGGACACCAGTGTTATTTGGATTACCGAAAATACACAAGTCCCTGATGGATCCACCCATGAGGCCTTTGGTCGATGCTCGCCAAAGTATTACATATCCACTGGCGAAAGTAGTAGACAATATCCTAAAGAAATATCTAGTAGATGAAGAACAGATTTGTAAAGACTAGTGGGCTTGTTTAAGTAAATTAAACTCACTTGTTTTGGAGGGTGTTGTCAATTTTTTGACTATAGATGTCAGGGACTTATACATGTCCATACCCCAGGAAGAAGGTATTGATTATGTTCTTCATTATTTGAACATGAAGGGCACCCCTGATAGTGAGATTAGGTTAGTGAACATATTATTGGATATTGTTTTAACAAACAATTATTTTGTGTTTGATGACCAGTTATATGTGCAAAAAAATCAGGGTGGCAATGGGGTCCCCATGTGGGGCCAGCTTTGCCAACTCAGTGATGGCCTTTTGGGAAAGAAAATACATTCTTTTGCAAAATCATTTAACAGACAAACTGTATACATGGTTCCAAGATGACATCCTTATTTTATATAAGGGGAGGTTGGATGAAGCTGAAAGGTTTGTGGAATACTTAAACCGAACTACCTCATTCTTAAGTTTTACACAAACATTTAATACAGAAGTCATAGATTATTTGGACATTGAAGTATTTAAAGATTATTCTCGGAAGGGGTTAGCAGCTAGGATACATAGGAAAGACACATTTTTGAACACCTATTTACACTTCAGCAGTTCCCATCATTTCCACCAGAAGAAATCTGTAATAAAAGTACAATTAGTCCAAGCGGCGAGGATGGTAACTGTTGATAGTGAATGTATAGCAGAATGTAACAAGATAGCTGACATGTTTCTTACTCGAGGTTACCCAGGGGAGCTTTTTAATTAAATGAAGGACGAAGTGTTGTATAAAAGATCTAATGGATTCTATGAACCACTATTACAGGGTACTTTGTCATCATGTAACAGGATGAAAATTACACAAAAGGATGAACATTACACAAAAGGTTAACAGGACACCAATGTCTTTTATTTTAACATATAGTCCTGAATGTGGCCACATTATTTCAGTCATAAAGAAAAACCTGAACTTGTTAAGCAACAACTTGGAATTACGCACCTTGTTAGGTCCATTTCCCTCTTTTACATTCAAGAGAGGCATGGATTTGAAAACTTTTATAGAAATGAAACAACATAACATTATTAAGAACCCTGGGATGAGTACATGTGAATCTTGTAACTTCTGTAAGCACATGAGTATAGGGTATTCATTTAATATTAGGGACATCGACTACAAGACCTTGTCAGGCAAGTACAACTGTAACACAACGTATGTAGTATATCTTACCCAATGTAACCTATGCCCCACATTCTACATTGGAAAAACTGATCATAGACTGCGGGAGCGAGTGTATGAACACCTTTATTACATTAGGAAAGGCAAGGTAGAAAATGCATTAGCTGCCCATATTAAAATGAATCCCACACATAACTTCTATTTTAGAGTGATAGCTCATGTAGTTGGAGATATAAGAGGTGGCCCGAGATCTTTGTTATTAGAAAAAAGAGACTCGATGTGGCAGTTTTGTTTAGATGCTTGCCATTTCCCTTGTATTAATGATGGTTGCTCTATAAATTCCTTATTGAAACTGAAAAGTTTAAATAGATATTTACTTTTACAAGTGTTTTTGTTATGTTAATCCTGCTAGGACAATGTGTTCTAAATTACACGGTGGCAATTTTTACAGGGGGTGTGTGAATGAATAGTGTGAGTTTTGTATTCCAAATATTTTTAAAAATATATTTAAGGTTATTTTTTGTTTTTAAAAACACATTTTTTTGCTAGTTTTGATTTATTATCTTTCATACTGTTTAGGCAAATTGTTTGTTGCCATATTATGGTAGCAGAGTCAGTATTTGTTTTAAATACCAATGAACTAGCTGTTCTTAAGGAATGAGTTTTAACTCAGTTTTATAAGTAGAAGACTTATTTGCATGGTTAATTGCTTTGTATTGACTAATTGAATAACTAGGGGATGGAAGGAAGTGTGTTGTAGTGTATATATACAAACTGATCTTGTGCCTGCTGTTGTTTGTCTGAAGAAGTCTGGTCATTGTACCAGACAAAAAGCGCTTAATTTCTACAGTGTGGTACTGTGTTTTGTTCATATTTTCAGTAAAGAGCTGAATAGCTGAAGACTCCTGAGTGTTTCAAGTGCTTTTGTCCTGCATATCTGTTTTTTCATCAGTTTGTGGTGTTGGTTTGACTTTGTACTATGTTATTTGAATTTTGTTTTATTGTGCTTGAAGCTTTTGAAGACTAACAATGCCTAAAAAGGCATTATGCAGGGAGATGGATAGGATTTTTGCCAATATACAAAAGACTGGAGGGAACAAGTGCAGTCTATGACTAGACAGCTATATATTGTACCCTCTGTGAAAGACACCAGAAGACAAGCCAGTTGTTGCAGTCAAACATCTTTTGTTCATATTGTGGCATCTGTGGCATCATTCTCTGTTGAGGTAAAATGCTGCTCAGGGCTGGCTTCATACCTGCCACAGACACATATCTTGAGAAGTCCATCATGTCTCTCTTCATATTGCCCTGGGAGGTATGTCACAGGTCATTTACTCCAATGTAGAGCATGATTGTGTCATATATGTATCTGTCCAGGGACATGAATGCATATGTTATATGATAAAACCTGCCCCCTTCTTGATTGGTAACAACCATGATCCTCTCCTTTTTTCAACCTGATGAGTGCTGCATCAGTGTGTCTCACAATGTTGACTTCAATGGCAAAGATGTTGGGCTGTATGGATGTTTGCCTTATGGGCTTTCAAGTTGAAATACCATGAGTTATGTTTCTTGGTAAGTATTACTTGAGTTGATTGTATGTGAGGTTCCTGAGGGTATTTGTTGCTATAGTTGTATCTGAGAGGCTGGTGAGGTTTAGGTTTAAGTGCCTCAGCGTATGTGGGTCTGTATGTTAAGTTTCTGATGTGTGTGTCAGGTAATGCCTGGTGCTGTGTGTCGCTGACCACAATTGTGGTATATGTTGTGCCTGTATGTGTGAGACCTGTCTCCAATGACATTTTATAACTACATCTCTCACACACTCTTTCAGATTGCTTAAGGATTAGGATGCCACTAAACATGAAATAATTACTGTATTGACTTAGGATGCCCATTTCCACCAAGCTGGTTGCAGGCATAATAGGAAAATACAAATCCATGGTTCCAGATGTTTAGAGTGTGGGCTACAAGGGTAGTAATACCTGAGGTGTTAACAACTGTTTTGCTTAGGTGCTCTCTGAATAAAAAATAAAATGTAATTCTGAACACATGGAGTAATTGTCCAGTGGCACAAACTAGGGGTGCATTACACAAATAAGCTTTAAACAGATTTCAAAGGTTGCTTTTTATAGGGAAAATTGAGAGTCAAAGCACAACTAACATCTGCAAACCCGATGACTTTATACATGCAAATAAAAGTCAAAAATGTAATTAGCTCTCTGGCAAATCACAAAACAGTACTCTCTCTGGTTCTTTAAGCAATCTCAAGCACAGAAGTAACTCTGTTCACCTCCACTGCCACTAGAGTGTAAACCAAAACTTTCTATCCTGTGTCAGAAAAATAGCCAAATAAAATACAGACGTCCATGGAATTCAGACAAAAGTGCTCATTGTTGTGGAATAAAAGAATCCTGGTTTCACTTCTGCTTCCTTCTTTTGGATTTGAAAGTGCAGATAGCAGGCAAAATAAGCACTTTGATTTGCAGAATCTCAGCTGAACTAGCAGATAAAAGGCAATGAAAAAAATCAGGTGCAAATAACAAAAAAGTGCTTATTAGTCTTGTAATAAAGCTGATGGTGAACCAAAAGCACATAATTTCAGTGGCCTGGTCACCTAGATTTGTGAACCTCTGTAGAAATTATTCTAGTAGTCAACAATGTCATACAGGGGTGTGTACATATCAAATGTTGTCTTCAACAGACATTTGACATTTCGGACTATATGCCATTTAAACAAGTATCATTAGTCAGTGTTTGTTTTCCCTGTATTTTCCTTTACAAATGAAAACCGATAAATGATTATACAGGAAACAAGTTCCATTTCAGGGTGTGTTCCAAACTACAGTTTGCATTTCATTTGAAATTACTTAATATTGCATACTAATATAGCATCTGTGCCATGCTTTCAAGGTTTGTTTGCCAGAAGTTTTTTTCTTCTGCATATGTTTTCCATTAGACAGCGATTCCAAGTTTCACACACCATGACCCGTTTTTGACTGGAAGAAAAAGAAAGCTAAATTGACATTTTATTTAGTTTCAGGATGTACTGCAATTATGTATGCACATATGGCAGTATTTCAGAGAACAAAATTAATAAAATCAAGAAGCTTGAACCGCTGTAGAATTCAATGTGTATGTTTATAAACTGTGCTATTTAGCATCAAACTTGTTAATAAATGTTCTTGAGTAACTGCCTCTTGCTATATGAACTCAGTTGTTGACTAAGGAAACAACATAAAACATCAATAATATCTTTCCTGAGCTCTTAAGGTTTAGACTAAGGAACCACAAATGTGAGCTGATCAAGCCACCTGGTGCATATTTTATGATTGCAATTGCAAAATCTCTGTACTCGTGTCTCGTTTAACTTTCACATAAAACTCTTTGCAAATTCTCCATTTGGCACAATATTAGTCTGCGTTTTTTCATGGAGCTTAGCCATTCCTCTGATTGAGGCACTCTCTTTCCTGTCATGTAAACATCCACACACATACAAGTGCACACACACACATACACATACACACACACACACACACACACACACACACACACACACACACACACACACACACACACACACACACACACACACACACACACACACACACACACAAAACACACACACACACACACACACACTCACACACACACACACACACACACACACACACACACACACACACACACACACACACACACACACACACACACACACACACACACACACACACACACACACACACACACACACACACACACACACACACACACACACACACACACACACTCACACACACACACACACACACACACACACACACACACACACACACACACACACACACACACACACACACACAGACACACACACACACACACACACACACACACACACACACACACACACACACACACACACACACAAACACAAACATATTTGTGTGCATGCCTGTGCAAACACATACATTTTAAAATGCTGATTATTTATTTATCAGATCTGTCTCAAGTCAGGGTCAAGATGAGAAATTATGGTAACAGTGTTCTCTCTGGTATCAAGCAAGTGCACAGTGAAGTAGGCCAACAGATTTCTCTTTTATGTTTAATGGTGAAAATTCCATTTTTATGAAACTCTGTAATTGGATGTCCACTAACAAACTCTTAGCCATTCTGTATAAATCCAGTGTCACAGTATTTGGATCTAGGGATTCATTAACACCTACACTAAGTGTACACCATTCTGATCGAACAGGCAACATAAGCATAACTCCACTTTTGTCTCCTAATTTTAGTTTTCCTACTGATTTTTTGCAGCCTTAAATATTGAGGGGGATTCATAAAGGTCACCACAAAATGCAGACTACATGTACACTAAGTGCACTCTTTCTATAAACTAGAAAACACAAATAATGTGGTAGGGATGATCTTGTGAAACTTCACAATTACCCCTTTACTCGATAACAACAGAAATACTATTCCCAATATATTAGAACAAAGATACCCTGGACTTACTCTAGACCACTCTCTATCCTTGAATGAGCAAACCAATAAAGTTGCCATCAAGATTATGCAGCAACCCAAACTCTCCTACAAGATGACTCACCTCCAACACCATTTATACAAAAAGCCATAACACAAAGTGCACTTACCCTCTAAATAGAATTTGGCCTCCTCTTAAGTACCCAGCATTCCACTACAACCCATGTGCTATTCCGACTGCAGTAAATAAAATTTGCAATTTTGACATTGTTGCTGAGCCAAGGTCCTATCACTACATTTTACTTAAACATTTTGGATGTACTGCCTACTAACATCACACAGTTAGACAAAATAATCTCTCAAGGACATTGTTCCCCTATTTAATCCAAGCTTCAGTTAGGGTGATAAACTCCCTGACAGAAGGTCAAGAAGGTGCCCCTGTTCTTGTAACACCTCAGTTTAAAACTACATTGGGGAAAGAGCTTTCTCTAAACTTAACCTGGCCATCTTGATTCATCTACTCCCTTACATGAGGCAAAAACACCCTAACTTAATTTAAACAAAAACTCAAGGAACGTCTGACAAATGAGTCCTCCTGCTCATGGACAGATAAGCTATCAGCACACATGCAGACAGCTACATTTTTTTCAACAATTGTTCTGGTTTCTCAGTTAAAACACACCTCATTTTACATTTGCATATTTGCATATAACTCTCTTATTGTGAATATTTAATCTCCTTGCATGCACTGAACAACTATAAAATATATATACTGATTACCTCTTTACAACAAATTGTGTATAACTGTTTTGCATTCCATAAATGTTTCACTGTTATGTACTGATTGCAGATTGTATTGCATTTTGTATTCCTGCTGTCACATGGCTGAAGTCACTACTGAAAAAGGCCTTTGAGCCACATCCTTTACCCACTATATTGGAATGAATGAAGCAATGAATAAATAAATGTGTAACAATTATTATCTAATATTGGTAACCAGGCATCGTTTGGTTGTGGTGCATGATATACTTTGAGATGCAGCAGTTTAGCTTATCATCCTGTAGCAAGTGACGTTTGTGAATTTCAGTCTTGTGCAAAAAATAAAAAAATAAACATTCATTAGCATTTAGAATGGTGTACATCTAATTTTTTTTTCCAAGCTAAGAAGTCTGTTTAATCCTTACAATATAAAAATATATAGAGCTTTAATGACTTAGTTGTTTTGGTGCCCTCAATTAAAACACATAGCTTTGTTTGTCCCAACCCTCCTAGAATTTTCTAGTCTTTTAGTGTATAGGTTATTTCAGGATGCCAAAGACACACATCCACTACATGTTTTTCAGTAGTGTAATTAGTCTTATGTAAATGCTGCCCTGTTTACACATATTCCAGTTTTGGCACCTGATAAATTTCCTTATTTAAATGATTATAGCTTCTCAGATAGTTAATTATACCATGATGCAGTTAAAAGCTGACCTTAAGCCTTCCTTTTTCTAGAATGCATTACTTCATTTTTATGAATGACATTCCCAGAACATTAAAGCATCTCCCATGTGTTTCCAATCTCATTCCTCTTTGCCAGCGATTAGGTCTTACTACTCAAATGAAGGTACTATCCTGTTTTCTCCCACATCTATATTATTGTCACCTTGTATCTTATTAGCTAGTGTAACTTGTGTTTGTATTTCCTATATTGTTTTGGATTGCTAAGCTGTGAAGCATGCTCTTACTCCTTACAAGTTAGAGTCTCATCTCTGCCTTCTGTTCCTTCCCTCCACAACTATCAGTGTTAGTGTAGGTTTAAACACGTTACCTCCAAAAACAAAATATTTCATTTTCATATTCACATAAGAAGATCTATAGGTAGGCTGTTAAGTAGTCTATTTCTATTGAGTGGATTGCACTTTTAATTTCTTTTTGTATTCTCTTCTTTGACAAGTATTGTTTCCCAGAAAACCAATGAGGAGCTTACTGTAAGGATAACACTACTGTACTAACTAGTTAAAGAGCTTTGACAATATTTACTGAGTTCACCGCTACCAGCTTAACATCAGAGTAATCACTCATGATGTATATAATAGAAAAATGCATCTGCTAGTCACTGTAAACATGTATTCTCATCAGTTTTATTTCATAAATCATTTTTAAATTACTTAATTCCTGTGGTAGAAACAAGCTAGCAAAATAGATGTCCTAGGGTTATTTCATGACTATGCTAACAGGGCAGTCAGTTAAATAAATAGTTCAGCCTTATCTTTAATCATTATTGCTGATGGTGAGCATATCTATGTGTGCTTATGACCCATGACTTCCCTGAAGGTGGCTCTGAGTTGATCTAATGAAACTGAGTTCTCTGCTTTTTTATGATTTCCAAGTGTTGAACAAAAAGAAAAAGTTAAAATATAATCTCTAGCTCTAACAGGGATAATGTCCAAAAGATTCTGTTGGAAGTTGAATTTGGTATTGTGCATGTGTGTGTGTGTGTGTGTGTGTGTGTGTGTGTGTGTGTGTGTGTGTGTGTGTGTGTGTGTGTGTAGCCAGCCAACATTCATGTGCTAATTTATTTGAAGACAGACTGTAGTCTCAGGTAGCTGATTTTTGTGAATTTGGCTGAAAACTTCTATTTTAAATGTAAACATTGTATTAAGCCCGTCTGATCCCATGCCCACAGTAATGATCCATTCAAGAAGCTAGACTGCAGGTTGCTGAAAAGGAAATGGGTTGAAGAAAGTGCACTGAGCGACATGAAAATAAATAAGACATATAATCTCAGTTCCTCCTCTGTCCTTCTGGTAGTCCATATGAAAGCTTAATAATATAATTTTCACAAAACTGTTTAAACAATGCTTATACAATTTTGAAAGTGTTAATTGAGACACGGATGTAGTGCTGATATAAAAGATTATGGCTGCACCATTATATACAACAAAGGAGAATGTTAAATGTTATTTATATCTTTGAAAGTTAAACTATTAAGATTATAAGTCCCTAGTCTAAATGAATTTATTATACATAGTGATAGTGCTGTTATTCACTAAAATGTATTACTCTACACCAGAAAACAAAACTAAAAAGTGAAGAAAAACTTTTCAGATATGAAAAAAGCAGAGAATTGCTGAACAGGGTTCTACTCTGGGCCAGCAGACAATGAGACTCAGTCCTTACCACTGACAAGAGCAAAGATGGATTCACACAGTATTTTCAGTTGAGGATCCCTGCACCAAGCACAATTTCCCTTACGCCACACAGGGAGCACATTCCAGACCTTTCTCTCCCCAGGCCCACACAAAACTCCACACTCACCACTTTGGAGCTCTGCCTCCCTGTTCCCAGTAGTTGACACACATTCTTGGTTTTCTGAGTTATCAAAGCTGTCTCATGCATGCGCTCGCGCGCACACACACACACACACACACACACACACACACACACACACACACACACACACACACACACACACACAGACACACACACACACACACACACACACACACACACACACACACACACACACACACACACACACACACACAGGAAATGCTGGCACAGATTTACTTGCTGTGTCCCTTTATGCCCAGACACTGAGATATTCACTCTGCCACCAGTCAGCTACCCTAAACCTCTTACAAAGTGTACCAAATTATCCTGGGTAAAATGAATACTAATACAAATGGTGGAGTGTGACCAAATGGCTTTCAGGAATGGCCAGAGTGTCACTAAAACAAGCATAAGTATTCTAAAGATGTTAAAAGTATTCTCTAAAGGACTAGCCACAATGAAAGTTATTAAAATATTTAATGATAAATAATAAAACAGAAAACAGGAGAATACTGAATACAATAACAACAGAGTTTCAACCATAGAGATAGAAACATTAATACAGTTAGATATTTTCTCAAAGAGGCAGAAAACAATACTAAACTATTCTCATTAAATATCCATGACTACTAAAGAACTGCTCTTCCCTAATTACTTACTAAAACAAGGCAAGCTGATGTGTGCTGAGTGTCTTACCATGGCACAATCCAGATTATGTCTCTCTTTGTCTGTGTGGATGTGTGAGATATGTCAGATTCTGTGCTTCTGCGAGAGATCCAAAGAAACCAGATGATGGTTAGAGGATGGTATTACCTCTGGTCACCTGACTATGGTACAATACACACACACAGAACTCTGCTAAGATCTGTGGCAGCATCTAAAAGCTATACTGCAATTTCAAACTTTCCACCCTTCCAGGGTTCTCTGATAATACACACACATTTGATCAGTTACAACAATACTACCTAATATACATTCATACATTCTTTCTGTCCAGCAGGACTTAATGTTGATGCAATTTTAACACAAGTAACTTTACAAATATATTTTTAACTCAAACATCTGTACAAATCAGTGTTATTGTCAAATAACATAAAATTCTTTACAAAACTCTGGCTAACTATGCTGGCATATATACACATGTACTGCCTTATTCTACCTGGCACTGATGGCATTATCTCATAACATCACAAGCTCTATAATATGCAAT
The DNA here is from genome assembly GCF_019279795.1 of Protopterus annectens. Classification (NCBI taxonomy): domain Eukaryota; kingdom Metazoa; phylum Chordata; order Ceratodontiformes; family Protopteridae; genus Protopterus; species Protopterus annectens. The sequence continues at coordinate 354,270,177 of NC_056749.1, forward strand.
GTCAGTTTTACACATACTTTAAGGTACATTTTATTCAAGTAATCTCAGTTTCTTGATGGTACCTGGAGTTTCTATTAGATTTTGCTGTGATATACATGTCACAGATTTTGGTTATTGCCTCGCTATATGTAGATATTACAGCATGTGAAGTTGTATGACAAAAACGTTGTATAACAAAGATATTATAAAGGTCATTTCCATGTATTATCAGGATATTGTATACTCTGTAGTGTAAAATATATGTTGCTGTTGTCATTGTCAAACTCAGCTATTGCCAAGAGAAGACACTGAAAAGTGATGGTTTTGTGGTGCAGAGGCTTCATTATGTGGGATCAAACTGTGAATATTCAGAAATACTTTAGAGATCACAACTGATCTTAATGGCACAGATAAGAAACAAATTTTATCTAACCCCCAGCAGAACCCCATTTGAAGGTGAAGCAAGCCACCCAAGCCCAACGCTTACATATGCCACCCAAGCCCAATGCTTACATACATCAACTCCTCAGTAACACTGGCAAAGGAAGAGACTCCTAAAATAGTATACAGGAGGTTTGACAAATTAATGTTTTCACTCTGTCATGAGCAAGCAAGTGATTTCTGAGGAATCACCATGTGAGCATTCAGAAAACAGCTAGTGTAAAGCAAAAATGTACTGAGTATAACCTGGATTATCTTGAATTGACTACCATTCTGGATACTGGATAAAGAATTCGAAATGAGTCTTCAGTGATGGATTACCATTTTTCAGCATAGGTAGGTGGCCCATTCCACAACAGTGCTAACACTCTCTGAGGAAGAAGGCACATGGTATGTAGCATAGAGACCAATGGGGGGTGTAGTACAAAGACTGTTCATAGGTCAGTACTTGGTTATTTGCCCTTGTGGGCCATTTTAAGACTAGCCAATTATCCTCTTTGAGAATGAAACTCTGCATCTTGTATTTGTAAGGCAAATGACTTAACCATTAGGCCAAGCCCCACTGTAAACATGCAAAACAGAGACTGAGGTCATACAGCACAGAGATTATGGGATGTGCAGCACATAGATTGGAGAACATGCAGTACAAAGTTAAGAGACATATAGCACAGACTGGAGACATGCAACACAGAAACCAGGACATGCAACAATGAAACTGGGTATAAATGTAGCAGAGAGATATGTGGACATGGCAGTACAGAGGTGTGAGACTTATAGCATTGGCTGGAGACATGCAGCACAGAAACTGGGACATACAACACAGAAACTGGGAGTGAATGCAGCATAGAGATCTGAGGACATGCAGCACAGTAACTGGTGACATTCAGCATAGAGACTAAGTGCAAGTGACACAAAATGTGAGGAGCATCCAGCACAGTGTCTTGGGGGCATGCAGCACATAAACTAGAGGGCATGCAACACAGAGACTGGGGTGGAGGGTATGCTTCACTGAGACTGGGAACATTCAGCACAAAGACTGGGAACATGCAGTAGAAAGACTATGAATGTGCATTATGGAGACTGAGGGCATGCAGTGCAGAGGCCAAGGGCACATGTCATAGAGACATGCAGCAAAGAGAATGGTAATGTGAAGTATAGATACTGGAGACATGCAGTACAGAGACTGGGACTATTCAGCACAAAGTCTGTGGACATGCAGAGCAGAAACTGTGAGGATTCAGCATAGAAACCTGAGGAATGGAGGACATAGCATGGAGCACACACACCACAGACTGGAAAACATGCAACAAAGAGACTAGGATAAGCAGAAGAGAGACTGGAGAAAATGTAGCACAAAGACTGGTACATGTGGCATACAGAGTAGAGATATGCAGAACAGAGACTGATGGCATTCAGTATAGAAGCTGGAGGACATGCAACACATAGACCTGGTGAAATGTAGCACAGAGACAGAGTATATGCAACACATGGACTAGGTCTATGCACAACAGACATTGGGAACATGCAACACAGACATTGTGAGCACATTGCATAGAAACTGGGCTATATGCAACACAGGGATTGCAGAAACACAGAATGATACTGGAGACATGCAGCACAGACATTGGGACATGAAGCATGGGGACTAGAGACATGCAGCTTAAAGGCTAGGAAGATCCAGGACAGAGACTGGAGACATGTAGCACAGAGACTGAGGACATGCAATATTGAGACTGGGGATATACAGCATAAGGGCTATAAGCATGGAGCACAGACACCAGGGACATGCAGAAAAGAAACTGGGGACATGCATCACATAGATTAGAGATATGTGCCACAGAGACAAGAGATAAGCAGCATGGACACTGTGAATGTGCTGCACAAAGGCTGAGGACACAAAGCTTAGAGACTGGGGGACATGAAGCACAGATACTGGGGACATGCAGTACAGAGTCTGGAATTATTTAGAGTAGAGAATTGGAAACTGGGATATGCAGAACAGAATATGGGTAGACAGCACAGACACTGAGGTGACACCACCTAAAAACTAGAGGATTGAAAGATATGCATCACAGAGACTGAAACATGCAGCACAAAGACTGGAGACATGTAGAATAAAGACTGGGGATAAACAGCACAGACTCTAGAGGCATGCAGCAGAGATTCTGTCAACATGCATTAGAAGGACTGGAGACATACAGCATAGAGAGTGGGGACATGCAGCGCAGACACTGTGGACTTTCAACACTGAATTTGTCTGGAGGGGCATGCAATACAGATATTTAGGCCATACACCACAAAAACTTGGTGCATGAACCACAGGAACTGGAAGACATGTAGCAGATAGACTTGGGTTATGCAGCACAAAGACTGGGGACATGTAGCACAGATTGTTCATGTGCTGAACAGAGAAAGAGGATGTACAGCACAGGAAATAAGAACATGCAGCAAAGAGACTGAGCTTCACACACAGAGACTACAGACATGCAGCACAGAGACTGTGTACATGCAGCATGAAGCCTGGGGATATGTAGCTCAGACACTGGGACACGTGGCACAGAGATCAGGGACCTGCAGCATAGGAACCAGGGACCTTTAGCTGTTTTACTGTGGTAGCTTTTACTGCAAATGTTCAGAAGACTGCAGATACTAGATAATGCATAGCACACCCTTGTATTGGCAAGTGTGCATGTTATCCATCATTGGGAAAGGATAAACTACAAGAAAAACCTCCTCATGTGCACTGGTTGACAACTTGCTCAAGTTAAGCCTTAACATTCTTTAGGAAAGGAAACAGCATGATTATAAAAGGGAGACCAAGATGGTCATCAGGCAAAAGTTGATGAAAGGAATACACTGAAGACAGAGGAAGCATGAAAATGAACCTCAAGATATTAGCTAGCATATATTCACATTTCATTGTGCTCAAGTACATATTTATGTATGTTTGAGCAAAATGTGTTTCAGTTTTTCACTGTCACAGTTACCTTTCAATATGAACTAAGGTTTGCAGATGTACAAATGTAATATGAATACAGAACTGTGTTACTGTCATCTAACAAGGAGTTGCATGTTTTGAGTGTACTGTGCTGCTGCGTGCTTCTAAACACTAAATTACATGATAGATTTACTACATCTAGCAGTCATGGGAGAAGCAATACTCATCACTGCATAATAACAAAGCAGCACTTAAGGACTGCAAGTTAAAAAAGCAGTATGGCACAATGGGATATATGAAGTGCAGATATTATCTCTCAGTCGGCCATTGCAAAAGTATGAGACAGCAGGGCTGCAAATGCATACCCATGCTATACACATACTCAGAATATTCTATTGCCCCTAACAATGGACAAACATATATGAGTCACACTTTAAGCAGTTCAAATAAGAGGATCCTATAATCTGATACTGTGTTTTGAGGCCAAGTGTCAATCTTATAGATGTTACACGTTTTGAAGATAGACAAATGTACAAATTTGTTTGGGTTTCATTTGTTAGCTTTGTTGCACACATCCAGGCATATTATTTTTAGAAATTGGTATATTTTATGTTTTATGCCAAAATATCAAAAGTTCTTTTTATGAGTTAGTATTCACAAAAATGCATGCATCTTCTTAAGTCCATTAGTAGCAAATATTTTTAAAAAGTGCTGAATGCATTCATCCTTCACTATTTTTGTTTCCACTTCTTCCTCGTCATCTTCAAATCTTATTTGTAGGAAAAAATTATGTTCACATCACCACTTAACTTTGATGCCTTTCAAATCTGTTGTCCTGTTTCTTTTGTCTCCTATGCTAAAAGATGATGCCAGGTGTTGATTGTATTAATTCCTTTCAGATACTTCCATATGTCTCAATCCCCTACTCTCCTTTTGTTCTTTAACATATGCATATTAAGTTACTTACTTTTATGTGTCTTGCCTTGCTGAATTTTGACTATTTTTATTGCCTGTTTTGAATAGCTCACTTGCACACACACACACACACACACACACACACACACACACACACACACACACACACACACCTGGGAAAGGCTGGCACAATTTTACTAGTGATGCCCCTTCTGCCCAGACTATAGTTACACTTCCACCAGAAACCCGAAAGGCAGCTACTCTAATGCTCTTGCAAGGGTACCCAGTTATACTAAGTGAAATTAATATTAATAAAAATGGTAATGTTGACCAAAAAGCTAGGCTTTCAGGAGTGGCCACAGTTTCATTAATAGATATAAATATATTCAGTAATAAATAATAAAAGAACATGAAAATGCTAAATATCTGTTTACAATAAACACCACAGTTTTAGTTACAGATAGACAGGTTCACACAGTTGCAGAAAAACAATAGTTAACTAAACTCACTATATTTTCCTGACAAATACATTTTTTAACACAAACATCTGTACAAATCAGTTTGATATACAAATGACATATACTTCTTTACAAAATTCCAGCTAGCTGTGCTGGCATATGTTACACATCCACTGCCTTACTTCTCCTGGCATAGCTGGCAATAACTCACATTGTCACATCTCTCCCCCCTTTGAAGGCTCAAGACAGTTTTTTCAAATGACCCTTGACAAACATTGCTTTAGAGGAATGAGCCTTTCTGGGAATACATTAACCCATGCTCTGCCTTGAGAACCCATCTGCATTGGCATTGCTGAGACAATTACAGCGAAGCACTGTCATGTCAAATGCCTACAACCCTAGGCTTCGTCATAATAACTTGGCATTTTGCTGGCTGGCTTGCTGTAACCATAGATGCCTCTGAGACTCCTCCTGCCTCCTACTGCAAATACTTAGCACCAAGGTCTCCCTATCATGGTAAGGTTTTAACATGTAAATATGGTACATTTTGGGCCCCTGTCTGCTGCCTAGCAGTTCTAACATGCAGTTAACATCACTGACCTTCATTACCACTTTGATGGGTCCCTCCCAAGCAGCCTGCAGCTAAATGCCTCTGACAGGAATGATAACCATAACCTGATGCCCCACAGCATACTCTTAGGCTTGAGCAGTCCTATCATACCACACCTTTTTCTGCTGTTGGGTTCTTGACAGGTTCTCCTGGGCCAAGCCCATGAGCTTCCTAAGTCTTGTCCTTAGGTTTAGGACATATGCCACAACAGACTGCTTGTGGGATTCACACTCCCCCTCCCACTCATCACAAATCAAATCTAAAGGCCCCCTCACCATACACCCATACAACAACTCAAAGGGTGAGCAACCTGTGGATTCCTGAGGTACCTTTGTAAGCAAACAGGAGATGGGGAAATATTTGTCCCACTCTCTCTTAAACTTGTTGCAAATGCCCATAGCATGGTCTTTAGTGTAGAGTTTAACCTGTCCACAAGACGCACAGCATTTCCACAGACATGGCAGCAGGACTGACATGAAATTGCACCTCTGTCAGTCAGTATTTATCTCGGGAAGCCTACCCTGTTGAAAATCTCTAACAAAGCATTTGCCACCTTTTCTGCCTTGATGGAAGACAGAACCTCTGTCTGAGGGTATTTAGTAGCTTAATCTAGTACCATCAGGATATACATTTTTCCTGTTGAACTTGGGGCACTCAGATGCCCCATTATATCCATAGCTACCATCGGAAATGGCTCCTCAATCACAGGCAAAGGCATCAAAGCAACCCCGACCTTGTCTTCTGCCTTGCCTACTTTTTGGCACTGCTCACTGGTCCTGCTACATCCCTTGCAATCCCAGGCCAGTAAACGTTCTGCATAACATGTCGCTTGCTATGCTTTATGCCCATATTTTATGCCCATATGGCCTGCAAATGGAATGTCATTGCCTATGGCTAGAAGTGCCATATGGTTGGCTCTAGGCACTATCAGCTGCTGTATTTTCCCACTCTAGACATCCCTCAGGGGTCCACTCTTTATACAGTAACCCTTTGTTCCAGTATACAGACTTCCCTTTTCCTTGAGACTCAGGTGCTTCTCTAGCTACCTCCCAGAAGCCTATATGTTTAGGGTCCAAGATCTGAGCCTGTTTCATCTCTGTCTTTGTAACTCTTCCCAGTTCCCCTTCCACAGGAAGTCTGGTATGCTCTGATGGCGGTGCTTCACTGTCAGCCTAAGTACTACCACTCACTCTGCCCTTGCAGTCACTCTGTCCAAGAGAACACAGTACCTACAAGCTGTTGTGGCTCACCTTCAGACTCACTGCTACAGGGTATCTCCTTCCATGAAATAGCCACCTCACCAGCCCTGGCTTCAAGTGTGAGGTCTGTCTGGGTCTCCCCAAGGCTACCATATACACATGCCTGTCTCCAAGCCTGACTGTTGTAACTGCATGCACACAAGGTACTGCATTATTAAAATCATTCCCTGTCAAGATATCTACAGGGCTAGCTTCCAACACATCTACTTGCTTACTTCCTCTTCCATCCTCTCAGTCAATGTGAACCCTGGCCAAATGCATTTGGAATGGGGTCCTCCTAGAGCTCTGACTGACCAAGCAAGTACTGCTCCTCTTTAACCACAGTAGCCTTCACAATGGTTTTGTCAGATGCTGTGTCTCTCTTATCAGTGGCTTGTTTTCCATCCATTAAGATCGGATACAAACTCTGATGCATTACTTTCAACCTCTTTGCACAAAACATCTGGACAAAGCCAAAAATAATGCAGGGACAAAGCCCCCAAAATAGGAAAACATTTTAAATATTGCTCTTATAAACTTAGAAATTTTCTAGAATAAAAAAATCTTGTGTTACCACACATTTTCTTAAGGATATGAAGTCTGAAACTTAAGTGACTGCAATTATTTAGTGAAATCAGTCCTCACTAATTTGCTGCAAAAATTCAGACATTCTGTGAAAATCTGTACATTTAGAGGTATGCTCTGATGATAGTTTGGTACCCTGTTGTCTCCAGACAACTTACCACTGACATACTGTTACTCCCACTTGCTGGCTCCTCCACCTTTTGTTCCCCTTGTTGCCTCAGTGAACATCTATATGATACATGGCCCAACTGGTTACATTTAAAACATGTCCACCTTGATCCTGGACGTATACCTGAACTAGTGGGTTCAACTGTTCCTGATGGACTCTGTTGGGGTGGTTTAGGCTGCTCACCATGGCTTCACTTATATACATGTGCAGCACTGGGTATCCCTTTCCTGTCCATTGATCTACTGCTTGCTAAGTAGAGATCCCCTTTCCCCCCAGCTCATCTGCAGAGGTACATTCTCAGTCTGCCAAACAGATGCTCATGCCCTCAGGCAAAGTGTAAAGGGTTTGTTCCCTCACCAAAAGATCTGCCAGCCATTTAAAAGTGCTGAACTGACCCCCAGTCACCCAGCTATGAAATAAGTGCTTAACTCAGCAGTATAATACTAAACACTTCTGTCTGTCTTATGTCTATGATCATGAATCTTTTCTCTGTAAGCTCAGGTGTTTAGGTGTCAACTTAAGACATTCAAGTAAACATTTCTTTACTTTTTCATAGTTTTTTAACAATCAATATCAGACAAATTAGAAACAGCAGTTACAGCTTTACCATTGAGTGAGGGGGATCAGGAACCCCACCCAGATCCCTTGATCAACATTATACAGTTTACCTACCCTTTCAAACATATGAAAAAAACTATGAAAATTGTCACACTCTTTAAACTGTGGAAGAAATGTACTGACCTTTACGGCTTCTGGGGTTCAGTTATTCTCTTTCCCATTACCTCCATTACCCTGGCAAAGAGTCAGCATCTCCCTCTCATTTTGACAGTGCTTCTTATTTTCTTTGGCCTCCAAACACTGCAATCTCTCATTTTCTTCAGCCTCCAAATGCAGCAGTCTTTGTGCTGATTCTAATTCCATCTGTTTTGCCTGCCACAGTTTCTCATTGTCTACAGCCTCCAAGTGCCACAGTCTCTCTGCTGATTCTAATTTCAAATGTTTGGCCTCCAGTTCAAATCTCCCCACTGGCACAGCTGTAGGGATGAGTCCTCAGCTGAGTGTTCAAGCTGTAAACAATGAGAAAATGGAGCAGGCAAAACAGATGACTGTTTTTTAAGTCCTCTGAGGAAAATGTGAACTGTCCTGTTTCTCAGAGCTGCAATTACAATCAACAGACTGGTTATCCTCCTAGTTGCTGGTCAAAGCTGCAGTTAAGGTTGAAATCATTTCCTCTTTAGTCAGGTTGACATGCATTAGTCCTTTGGCTTCATACACCTTGACCAACTGGTTCTTTGTCAGTCTGCCATAATCCTCTCTTTGACATCTTTGCCTACTTTCCCTCACTAAACTATACTAACAAAAATATAAATAAAATTGTTGTGAAATGAAACTTTATATGTTTACCTAGTGGCTGCTGAGAATACACACTTTTAGTGACAACTCCTTACATGCTACAGAAGTTCAAATAATATCCACACCAATGCTCACCAATATGTGATATCCCCACTCTGGGCCAGTAATCAAGGAGCCTGAATCCTCACCACTGGTGCTGGAGAGGGATGTTTGCTTGAAACAAAAAGGGATACACCCAGTATTTCCAGATGCAGCTCTCTGCATCAAGCATGATTTCCCTTAAAAGCACACAGGGAGCACATTCAATTTAGGTCTGGGTTTCTCTGTATATCTCCCTCCCCAATAAGACTTCCCACTGGCACAGCTGTAGGGTTGATTCCTCAGCTGAGTGTCCAAGTCAAGTCCTCCAGCATCAGTGTTTCATATCCCTGCTCCAAGTACCTGACACATGCACACATTAAGATTTGATTTTCACACACACACACACACACACACACACACACACACACACACACTGGAATGGCTGGCACAATTTTACTAGCTCTGTTCCCTTCTGCAAAAACTATAAGGTAGTTACACTGCCACCAGACACCTCAAAGCCTGCTACTCCAAGGCTCTTACAAGGTTTCCCAAGCATACTGAGTGAAACTATTATTAATACAAATGGTAATGTTGACCAATCAGCCAGGCTTTCAGGAGCGGCCGCAGAGTCACCAATAGAAATAAGTACTCTCAAAGGTTAAAATATTCTCTAAAGGACCAGCCACAATGAAAAGTTTAAATATATTTAATAAAAAATAATAAAAGAACATGACAACACTAAATATCTATTTGCAATAAACACCAGAGTTTCAATCACAGGAAATATTAAAAATAACACAGGTGGACAAGTTCATACAATAACAGAAAAAACAATACATAACTAATCTCAGTATATTTTCCAGACTGATATAAAGAATTATTATTCCCTGATTACTTACTAGAACAAGGAAAGATGAAGTAGGTGAGAGATCCTTCATTGTCAGGTTACAAAAACAGACTGCCATGAGACTTCAGTCTCATCTAGTATTAAAATATAATTTTTTCCTCAATTACAGAATGACATCATATACATTTGGTCATCTGAGTTCTGGTTTCCATGCAAACCTCCTTGGCTAGAAGCTGTAAGGATTTAGCACATAAATGTCAATAATACACACACAAAGAGCCTTTCTAGGATCTGCTGCAGCTTCTAGAAGTCATAAAACTATAAAACACTTCCACCCTTCCTACAGGACCTAATATACCATACTTCTTGCAGACATTGCATCTCTGGTTTCATTCAAAACTGTGAGATAGCATCTTTATGGGCTAGGCCCAGTAATTTAATTTCTTACTATTTTTCAAAGTCAGGTGGATTGAGATTAATCTCTGCTCTTCCAATATCCACTGTTAAAACTTTTACATTTAAACAGTTACAATATACATGTATATTTCTTTTTCTATCCAGCAGGGCACACTGCTGGTACATTTGTAACACACACAACTTTACAAATACATTTTTCAACACAAACATCTGTACAAATCAGTTTGATATACAAATGACATATAATTCTTTACAAAACCCCAACTAACTATGCTGGCATAAGTTACACATCCATTGCCCTACTTCTCCTGTCATTGCTGGCAATACCTCACATCGTCACACTCATACATGACAAATATAGAGTATAGCAACCAACAAAAAAACATTGGTTCAAAATTGAGTCATTATAAGAGAGTGGGTGCAGATTTTTCTGAACCAATTCAGCGGTCTATTTCAGGGAAACCCATTGTTGGATGTATTCCCTGTGGGCATTGCTCATTTTGCATTCGTGTTTCACGCACTAATGAATTCACCAGTAAAAATACCTCACAAGTTTTTGACATAAAGTTTTGGGCTAACTGCAATACTGAGTGGGTCATCTATTTGGTGACCTGCAATTGTTCTGCTTTCTATGTTGGAAAGACTTCTCGAGCTTTCCGTTTCAGAATTTGTGAGCATTTGAGTGACATCAAAAAGAAACGTATCAGCAATGCTTTATACAAACACTGTTTGCAACATGTATCTGCTTCATATAAATTTGTTGTTATTGATTGTATTAGGGGGAAATGCAATGATAAACAGTTCTGGCAGGAATTACTTAGCTCCAAGGAGAAAAAATGGATTATCAAACTTGGAGCTTTGTTTGCACCTGGTCTTAATGACCAATTGTGAATTCTGTGTTTGGATTGGACCGTGGGTTGGACCAATCCATATATATGTGTATGTGTTGTGATACTCTGTTTTTCCATTTTTGTACTTCACTGAAGAAGGCTCAGAGGAGCCGAAACCGGTTTGGAAATTGTTGCTTTTTTGTCAAAAGCTTTTTCTGCTATTGGTATTCACAATAGCAGTATTTCAGGAGGGGGGGTTTTCTTCCCTCTTGTTAATAAATGTTTTTTGATATGGTTACTACCAACACTTGCTGGCTTTTTTGTTGGTTGCTGTTTATTTTGCTTTTGCCGTGCAAGGGTTCCACGGGCACCTGCCGCTTTGTTAAATATAGAGTATAGTCATGAAATTAATAATAAAGCAACTAGAACACTGATTAAGAAAACATAAAGATACTCAAGGGAAATAAATAGAAAATAATAAGAGTGTTCATGCAATCATTAACAAAAGTGAAACTATTGATGCATATGAATATGAAGTCAAACATCTATAACTTTGTTGACTGGAAAACTACAATTCAAAGACTACATGGAGAAATGTAACAAGCTCTAGCCTACCTATTTAAAACTTATGCTTTTATTTTCATTCATCAAATGCATGTTTATTATTATTATGTTTTTTTAATAGTGAGATATGTTGCAATTCAGTAGTTTGGGATAGATGACTGTGCTGTAAGGCAGGGGCTAGCTTTAGAAAAAAGTCTTTCAATGATGACTTAAGGAAAAAAATAGGCTTGTTCAGTTTTATGGATGTGTTATTATGTAATGGATTGTGAAAAGGTAATTTGTTAGCATAACGTGGGCAAAATATATCCTTGAATAGTTTAAAATTTAACAAACTGAGTAGGATGCCCTAGCTGAAATGAGGAGTCATTTAGCTTTAGTAATAGTAGTTGTACAGTGATGTTTTGATGTGATATGATATGAATAAATCAGACAATCCTGTTTTCTGCATTTTGCAGCATGGTGACATTTTGCCTGATAAATGGGTGTATTAGCAGTACATATTCTTTCCTAGGAGTCATACATTAATTTCAGTGGCATAAAGGGAACACAGGAATAAGTATCTAGGAAAATGTATAGGCCACTTTTATAAGATAGAGACAGTCATCAAAGAAGATATCAAAATATTTTTTCTGCCTTGTGATCTTTTGGTGTAATTGTTATACAGCTGTATTAATGTTTTTTACTGTAGTCTGTTTCTGTTGTTTTCACTCTATGGTTATTCTTTTGTTTTGTTTTTGTTTTTTTTGGAGGGAGAGTGTTTCCCTACCATTTCTTAGTAATTTTTCTAAAATAGAAAAGGTGAATATTAAAGAATTGTATGAAGGTAATACATTATGCTTAAGACCCTCTTTTCCATTTTGGTTATTGTCTGTATCCCAGCTCCAGTTATGCACTGGTTTTCCTTGTTGTTATTACTAAATGGTATAACCTTGCAATTCTTTCAGTGAATGTAAGCCATCACATTCTTGTCTAGTTGTCTAATTTTCCATACTTACTTACCATCTTGTGTTTGACACCATCTGAATGAACCAAATATAGAACTGTCCTCTCCCAGGGCAAATATTTCGCATGGCTCTCTATAATCTCACTTGTGTAGGGTTTGAAAAGGAATGGTCCCAAAATTGACAACCTTCACATTGGATTCTCTTCCATATAATATTGCTGGTCACCTGTCATCTAATCAGTATTTCAGCAGTAACTTCAAGTTGGGCTGTGCACATGCACACCATGATTTGTTGCCTCATATATATATATATATATATATATATATATATATATATATATATATATATATATATATATATATATTTTTTTTTTTTTGGGGGGGGTATGATTCTTTCAGAAGTCCTGCTAAAATATAATTAGGTCACATTCACAGCTCCTTCCCTTTTTTATTTTAGTGATTCGGAGATTAACTGGACTAGGTTTGAATGATGTGACATTTCTACACTGAAATCATGCTGTCCAAGTATCAGCAGGTCCCCGAGAACCCAGTAGTTACTTTCTTTCTAAACGAATCTGTCATTTTATAAAGCACTGATGACAAACTAGCAATGTTCCCATTTTCTTTCTCTTCATTAATCTCAGTTTGGTGAAAGAAAGGTGGATGCAGTGGACATTGCCTCAATCTTCCATTGTCAGTTAAAGGGGAGAATCTCAATATAATTGTTTGTACTTCTTTTTCTTTGAGAATGTGGTGAATGCTTCCAAGACTCAGTATTTTTTTAAATATCATTCTGAACCTCTCCTTATATGAATTGATGAGCATTAACCCCTTATTAAGAATGTTGTTTACTTGCCTTAGGATCTTCCTCATTTTCATTTGGAAACCTTTTTATATCTAATAACCAACCAAGTTTCACTCTAGAGAAGCCAAATAAGGGTCCAAAGACTTGAAACAACGAAGTTGAATAAAACGACTTTAATAACACACCAGTCTAACGCTGTACTCCAAAAAACTGTGTTTTCGAATATCTTCATCAGAATTAAAAAGATACATCCTGCTACATACCAAATGCTCTCCTTTTATAACCATCATAATGAACCAATTAATGCAATAAAACAATAAAACAATAGAACAATAATCCAATTAAACAATTAAACAGTAACTTGATGTCATTGCCCACAGTTTACTTATCCTAAAAAAGATAGATTTTAAGTACATTTGGTTCATAGAATACTTATATAAAAAACATTATTTTAAAAAACATTGTTTTTAAAAAAACTAATAAGAATTTGATGCATTGAATTTCTGTGAAATTAAATATAAATACCAAACAATTTAATACAAAAAAATGAATGAACCATCAAACCTTTTTATATCTACTGAACAGACAGAGTTCTCCCATTGGCTTTGCATTTTACCATTCCCTTAAGCTTCATTATTTTCTAATGATTTGAGGACGTCAGCCCAAAGTTCAACAAGCTTCATTTCTATAAAGATTACCTTGCAATTATATTTATTATGAACAACAATTTTAAATAGTCATTGCTTCCCAGATGTGCTTACCAGATGCAAAGCCTGAAATCCTTTTCCCATGACTTCTAGCATAAAATGTTCAGAGGAGTAGAATAAATAAAGTTACACCTGACTGAAGACATACCCTGGGATTCATTAATGCCTGTATTAAGTGTACACCATTCTGAGTGAACAGATAACACAAGCATAACTCATACCTTCTTTTGCCTAAGTTTAGTTTTCCTACTGATTTTCTTGCAGTCTGAAATATCAAGGAGGATTCATAAAGGTTATCACAAAGTATAGATCACATGTACACTTTGTGAAATCTTTCTGAGTGACTAGAAAGCAGAAAAATGTGGTAGGGTTGTTCCTGAATACAGACTGTGTACACTTACTGTAGGCATTAATCATTCTAAGTCTTTTGGATTAAGCACTTGGGCTTCAGACCAGTTGTTTTACATTAGGAAGGTTTGTGGCCTGCACTGTGGTGGCAGGACAGGTAGCTTACATCCTTCTAAGTTGGGAACTGCTGATTGAGGGCTCAGTGTCTGTTATTCTAAAAGTGTTGTATTAGTTCTGGTATAAGCACTTGGGCTTCAGGCCAGTTATTTTACATTAAGAAGGTTCGTGGTCTGCACTCTTGTGGGCGGAGAGGCTGGACTCTGCCCTTCTGAACTGGGAATTTCTGGTTAAAGGCTTATAGTGCCTGCATATTTGAACTGTTTCTTACTGAAATTGATACACCTTGTTTGCATAGACTAGATCCAGGCCTGCTGAATCTAGCTTTGTTTGTATGCTTGTTGTTTGTTTGCTTGGTATTTCCCTGAAAAGCTAATTCCACCTAAAATGTGGCTTATCAGCGCTTCTGTGGATCCCTATTGATATCTGCATTGCTTACTGTACTTATTTCCTTGTTTCACTTGAAAGAAAGTTACTGTTTGTCATTTTTGCATTTAAGTTACCTGTAACACATTGCATTTAAGATACCTGGCACTTGCTCACTAAAGCAATTATATAAGTCAGCACTAAAAAATTAAAAGCACTACACCCTCATAAACTCCCCTTGAGTACCTTGTTCCCCATTGGCCCTTTTTTTTTCAATTATAAAGGAATTCCCAATACCATTCTAGCATGTCCAAAGGCCAGTTGTCAATCTCCTCTCCGGTCCAGCTGGTGAATCTGGAAATCTTGAGGCAATGTTACAACTGCCTCATGTACACAGACAACCCTCTCCTCCTCCCAACAAATTCCAACACATGTGAGAGATGCAACCATATAGCCATACTGGAGGCTAAACTCTCTCAACTCAGTACTGGCAAAACCAGTCAGAAGGAGAAGGAAACCACACTCACTACAATTCCAGTCTCACATAGACCTACCACGACAGCAAACCAAACACATAAACACACAAAAACATACTTGGAGGCACTAAATAAAAATCTGCCTAAGCAGCAGAGACCTCCAAAGCAGACACCCAAGCAACCGCTACCCCAAAACAAAACACGTGCAACACATAGCTCACAAAGCCAGTGTGCCGAACAGTCACAGCCCTTAAGGCTAAACAACACACCTGATACACTTGTAATAGGTGACCCTATCGTCAGGCACAGTGATGTCCCGCTCACCAGGCTGAACAAGGAGAAGGTCACGGTGAGCTGCCTGTCGGGCACTAGGATCCGCCACATAACACAAGCACTCAGGTCACTCCAAGGCAAGTACAAATATGACTCAGTTATTGTCCATGCTGGTGTGAATGACCTGAGATGTACCTCCCTGGACTACATGAAAAGAGACATAGAGGAGCTCTCTGAGCATGTAGCCCAGGCCGGTATGACCCTGACCTTGAGTAGCATCTTACCCTCACCAAGAATGATGCTACAATATGAAGACAAGAGGATCAATTTCAACAATTGGCTTAAGTATTGGTGTCATTCAAAGGGGATCCAATGCCTGTCAGCCTGGGATGACATGCTCGACAAGCCACGATGCTTTGCTTTGCTAGGGATCTGTCACCCCTGGCTGTCGGATATTGGCAAAGGCTCTTGCTACCCCCATAGTGCCTTTTTAGGCAAGGCTCAAAAGACAAACCCACTTCCATAGGTATCACAAGGGATAAGAAACTAAGAGTAATGCTACTCAACGCCAGACGTCTAAACCTCAAGATGCACGCACTTGAAACTCTCCTTAGCATGGAGAACATCGATATCTGTGCAGTAACAGAAACCTGGTTCAAGGCTCCCGAGAGCACCCCAGCACTACCAGGTTATACCTCATACCATGCTTTTCGGCCCCAAATCTTGGACCAAACCACAAAAGGAGGGGGAGTATCAATATTCGTCAAAGATACCCACACCTCCAGGTTGGTGACACAGCACGAAGCATCAGAGACTATCCATGTGCAACTAACAGTGGATAAAACTGTCTTCCAGTTTATAGCCTGCTACAGACCACCCTCCCAAACCCAGGAACCCCACTTGGCCTTCCTTAGAACACTGGAAAATATGAAGGTCTCTCCAAACACCATTATATTGGGTGACTTCAACTACCCAAACATAGACTGGGAGCATTACTCTAGCTCCAACACCCTAGCCCAAAGGTTCCTAGAATTTATAAACTCAAATGCTATGGAACAACTTGTTACCACTCCCACAAGAGGAGAAAACATACTGGACCTGATCATCACCAACATGAGGACTCTATGCTGCAGACCAGAAGTGTATCCCTCACTGGTAAGATCAGACCATAAACTAATCTCACTGGATATTCACATCCCGACTCCACCCCCTGCCCTGAAAACCACAGTGAAAAACTTCTCTAAAGCAAATTTCACACTCCTCAAAACCGAGGTGGAATCCTTTAAAGCCCCTGGGCCTGTGGAAAATATGGCCCAGACCGCAGAAACCTTTATAAACGCATTCTATGAACACCTTCAGAAATGCATGGATCATGCAATCCCAAATAAAACCACGACCCAATCCTCCAAAGGCAGACGTCTTGTCTGGTGGACCCCAGCCATAAACAAACTATACAATAGAAGGAGGAAGCTACTACATGATAGAGCAAAATCCCAAAAAGGGAAGGCATCTCTGATCAGTATTAGCAAAAAACTATGGGCACTCATAAAATCATCTAAGGCCAGCTTCAAGAGAAAAATTGCACAGGACACTATGGATAATCACAAGGCTTTCTTTACTTATGTTAGGAACCTGGGTGGGAATTCCCAGATATGCTCAGAATTAGTCCAAAATGACAAAAAATACACCGAACCCACAGACATTGCCAACATCCTAGCTGACAGGTTCAGTGCAACCCCCCCCCCCACCAAAAGGGCAAATATCTATCCCAGCAGAGTGCTGCCCCCCCCCTGACATCTCAGATGCTCAGGTAAGAGCTGCTCTCTCCAAAGCAAAAAACACAGCATCAATGGGACCAGACGGTGTCCCGGGCTGCGTCCTACATGAGCTCCAAGAAGAGCTAAACTCAAACATAAAACTACTGTTCAATCTCAGCCTTACTACAGGATATGTACCCAAAGAATGGTGTACAGCAACAGTGGTCCCTCTCCACAAAGGTGGTGCCTCAACTGATCCTGGAAACTTTCGCCCCATAAGCCTGACTCGCTTGGCCTGCAAAGCTATGGAAAGGATCATCATGGACCTCATAAATAAAGATATTGGGGTCCTACAGACACTGGATCCTACCCAGTTCGTCTTTGTTAAGGGCAGATCCTGCCTCTTAAACCTGGTTGATTTCTTTGAAACAGTCACCAAGGCCATTGACGAGGGGAAGGTGGTCCATCCACACAGCCTACCTGGACCTCGCAAAAGCCTTTGATACAATACCCCACTCGGGCATTATAGATAAGCTCACCAGCTTAAATATAAACCCCTATGTCACTAGATGGGTTGCAAACTGCCTCAAGGACAGACCCCACATGGTTAGAATTGCTGGAACCATGTCAGACTCCAAACCAGTTACAAGTGGCATCACACAAGGCTCAGTCCTGAGACCTCTCTTGTTCAGTATATATTTCTCGGAGGTACAGGCCAACACGGAAGGACTGTGGCTGACCAAGTTCACAGATGACTGCAAACTGGGCACCATAATCGACTCTCCAGCCGACACAAGCATCCTCCAAAAGGGCCTCATAGAAACAGACAACTGGTGCCAGAGCCATGGCCTCAAGCTAAACGCCAAAAAGTGTATAGTCATCCCCTTTGGCAAAAACAAAGTGTCCACAAATTACCACATAGGTGGTAATCCATTAAGTACAGAAGAAGTAATTAGGGACCTGGGGACCCAAGTTGATAGCATTCTCTCATTTGGCAACCACGTGGCCAAAGTGGTTAGAAAAACATTTTATATAGCCCACCTAATCATGATGGGATTCACATCTAGATCAGGGGAGGTAATCGTGCCTATTTACTCATCCCTCAACGGGCCAATAATTGAGTACAATGCCCCTTTTTGGATGAACCTTACCAGACACCTGCAGCAACTGGAAAGACCCCAAAAGTACCTCACCAAAAGGATCAAAGGGCTCAAACTGATGCCATATGCTGCCCGGTTTAAAAAACTCAAGCTCTTCTCAGTGGCATACCGCCTGCTCAGAGGCGATCTGTGCCTGACGTATAAAGCCATGTCCAACCCCGAATTAATGGACATGCTGCACCTCAGAAAATCCAAATCCCATCAAGCTACGCACTCGAGAGACTTGAACCTCAGCACTGAAATAAATAGGACATGCTGGAGGGACAGATTTATAACCCAGAGGCTCCCTTCACTCTGGAATAAAATCCCAGTCCAGGTTAGGCAGAGTCCCTCATTGACTCTCTTCAAGAGGAATCTTGATGAGTGGATGGGAGATCGTAGGTTTACCCCGGGTATCACTTCTGTGTCACTGTTAGACAGAGGCACAGTATACTAACCTCGAAAAAGGGCATAGCAAAATTAATTTAAAATGGGTGGTGAAAGCCAAACACACTCTGGCTAGGCTTATAAATGCCCTAGGGTAGATAGCCTAGTATGAACCTATGAACCTATATGCATGCAATAACATCTAATGTAGAAATTCTTATAGGTTCATGGGTTTATAGATGATTATTAGGCTAATGGCACAATAATCTTTACAAGTGTAACCAATAATACCCAGGATATGATAATATTATATCTTAATTTCCCAGGTATGGGATGAGGTATTACCAGGGTGGTGGGTCTTTGAGTTTTGGAGCCCTGAGTCATTTTACAGACTGCCTCTGTCCATAAGATGCATGGGTGGTACCCCAGGAGTGAATTTATGGTTCTGCATCCATTTATCCAAATTATTTTGTGAAGAGAGTGACTGACAGGCTTAGTTTTATGAAAATGGGAAGTTTATCCCATAAATGAGGTAGCCTTTGGCATACGAATCTGTATCTCCAACAAGTTGTGTCACAAATAAGGTTCTGGTTCATGGAACATGTAACCCTTGTCTAATTTTTCTTGCGACTATATAACATTTTCATCAAGGCTTGATCAAAGAAGGTCAGGCATATGTCCCTTCTCAATAAACGATATGAGATGGAGTAAAGGGATAGGGCCTGTAGTCAGTTTGTATAAGACATGTGTGTTATGCTTTGTATTTTTTTCTAGTGAAAAACCTCTGGGGCCACTACAGTTGGCGTAAGTGCCTGGATATAGAAGGGAGCATTGACCTCAATTCTCGGTGTACTGAGGGCCAAGTACAATGGCACTGTGACTTCCTTTGATCTTGATTCCATACCTTTACTTACAGGTTGAGCCACACATAAGGATATACTCACTGCTGTTGCTACCTAGTTGTCAAAGTTTAGGTTACCATCTATCTGTCTTCCTAGGTTTCTCATCACTTGGTCTATATTTAGGGGTGTGCTATCAATATTATAATTATATTACCAAAGAGAATGATTAAGCATATTTTAGTATTTAGTCTGATTATGGTTTCTGGCACCAGTTGTTTGTCATTTTTAGGCCTATTTATATTATGTCAGCATCATTTGGGGATTCAGTGATTTCTCCCAGCGTACAGTCATCAGCGAACTTGGTGAGCCAGAAGCGCCCAACATTGGCCTTCACTTCAGAGGAGTATATACCAAACAGGAAGCATCCCAACCCTGAGCCCTGTAGGACATCTCTAGTAACAGGTTTCTTATCAGAAGAGAATTTACTTATTCAGGCAACATGTGTCCTTTCAGTGAGCAATTGGGTATTCATTGGACAATGTAGTGGTTTACACCTAACTCAGTAAGTTTATGTATTATCACTGAGTTGGTGATTGGGTCAAAAGCTTTGGCCACATTTATATAAGGAGTCTGTACCATTTTACCCTCATCCATGGCCCTGGTGGCTTTCTCAAAGAAGTCCAACATATTGAGTAGCCAAGATCTCCCTTTGGATCTGGTCTAGTTTTTAGAGAGTTCCTATGTCACTGTTGATCAGGTCCATGATAATTCTCCCTATGGCCTTGCAGATAAATCTAGTCAAACTTATGGGTCTGTAGTTCCCTTGGTTAGTTGAGGGCCCCCCTTGTGCAGATTGTTTCAGTCCCTCATTCCTCAAGGGCAAAGACCATCAGGAGGATGTGATTAAAGAGGGTTTCTAGTGGTCCTGATAGATTTTGTTTTAAGTTATTTAAGAAGTATCCTACAATGTTGTTGGGACCCATGTAGGTTGTACTTTTAGTTGTAGTGAGTGCAGTAAGACCTGTTCCCTTGTAATGACCAGTGGGGGGATGTTTGCAGGTATTTCTTTGGGTGTGGTAGGATGTGATGGGGTAGAGAAGCTTGAACTGAACTTGATAGCCAGCAGGTTTGCTATAGTTTCAGGCTGGGTGTAAGTTTTGCCATTAATGATTAACTTGGCACATTGCTGAGTGTTTCCCTGAGGTTATGAACATAGTTAAGAAGGCTTTATGGGTATCTGTAACCTGGGAGGCTATCTTTGCCTCATAGTATGCTTTGGCAGATTTTACCAGCTCTTGATTTTTTTAGTTTACACTGGTGAGTGTCTTTTTGCACTGTCCCTTCTTGGGTTTGGAGAGGATTTGTTTCCTTTTGTTGAATAGCCTATTTATGCTGCGGGTCCACCAGGGTGGTTTATATTTGCCAGTAATCATAGGTTTGATTCAGACAGATACTGCCTACTCTATGCAGCTTTAAATATGGCTGTATAGTGCTTTTGTGTACAGCTCTGAGTAGTCCTCAGTGTCATCCTGGTTTGTAGGGGCTTGGAAGTTTAATGACCTGTCACTTAGTCTGAGGCAATTTGCCTTAGCAAAGTTCTTAACAGGTTTGGAGTTTGATTGGGGTTCTAGGATAGTTTTAATACTACAGAAGATAATTTTGTGGTCAGATCTCACGAGGGAGGAGTTAATGCATGGAAAGAAGCAGCATCCCCCCTAGTGTTCATGACCATACCTCTCAACTGTCCAGAATTTAGCAGAATGTCCAGATTATTGACTCTTATTTTTGGTCTGTTCCTCATAAAATGTGTGGTTTTCTTGCAAATCATTGAGAATTGAAGTCACTAAATAAAACTAAATAATAACAGACATTTGAAATTTAGACTTCATATGCTTCGGAAAACAAAAACATAAAATCTGTCATTCTAGTGATAAGTTAATAGAAGCAATATTTAAAATATGTCCCTATTAGCTGGCAAGGATATACTAGGGGTCACAGCTACAGTTAGTTGGGCATAGAACAGCTCAAGCAAGTCATATTCTTGGTCCAGTCTAGCAGTGTACTTGTCTTTTATGAGCCCTGAGACACCTACTCCATTTGTTTTATCCTGAGCTGAGAGGGACTGACATGTATGAAAGGCATTGTAGCCTTTGATAGCTTGGGTGCTTTCCATGGTCCTGAACCATGTTTCCATGACTGTATATATGCTTGCATTCTCCAGGGTGAGGAGTGTTTCCAGGGAATGCAGTTTTTTAAACTCCTATCATTAAGGAGCAGTACCTTTAGGTAGTAGTGAGTGAATTTTGTTATGTTGGCAGGTTTATCAATTTGCCATAGCCTAAAAAAGGCACAATGGGGATAGGTAAAGTTTTTGCCACTATTGGGAAGCAAAGTGGTGACAAGTGCAAGCCATCCCTGGAAAAGCATTGTGGTTTGTCAGCCATGTCTCCCCAGGCTGACAGATATTGGATCCACTTTTTGTGATGCCAGAAACTAAGCCAGTTATTGAAGTTAATCATTCTTTGCTGGTAGTCTTGCATCATCATTGGTGAAGGTAGGATGCTTCTCAAGCCGAGTCATACCTGCCTGGGACACATATTCAGAGACTTCATCATGTCTATCTTCATATAGTAGTCCAGCGAGGTATGTCTTACGTCGTTTATGCTCACATGCACTATGATTGTGTCATACTGGTACTTGTGGTTTAAAGGCCTAAGTGCATGTATGGTCTGGCAGATCCTGGCTCCAGACAGACAACTCACTGTGGTCTTCTCATTGTTTATTCAATTAAGAGGGACAGCAATATGACTTACAGTGGATTAAGAGGGACAGCAATATGACATACAGTGGAATCCTCAATAACTAGAGTGCTTGGCTGTGTGGTGTGTTACCTCATGGGCTTTGAAGATGGGCTACTGTGACATGTGAAGTGCTTTCTTTTTTGAGTGTGTGCAGGGCCCCAGACAGCTGATTTTAGGAGGTCTTGAAGGTTTGGGTAGATTACAGCTGAGTACCTCTGCATATGTTATCCTATCTATTTGTTCCTTAGTGTTGGTAGTGAGTGTTTTGGGTGCACTGTTAATAACGTGGCTTTAATTTTTTGTGTGTGTATATAAGACCTTTGTCTCCAGTGACATTTTCTATCTACATCTCTCACACACGGTATTTTTCTGCACTAAAATGAAAAGGTTGTCACTGAACATGAGGCAGTTGCTATATTACCTCATGATGCCCATATCCACCAGGCCAGAAACAGAGATAATAGGGAAGTGGCTGTCCATTATACCAGATCCTTAGCAGATGGGAAGGAGCAGGGAAGAGTAACTTAAAGGTCAAAGTTAGAGTGTTTATTAGTATACTATTAGATGATCTGCAGTGGTGCTTCCTTCTGTACAAACTGGCTGTTCTTCAAGCAGCTGTAAACAGCAGGAGGCTATGCAGAGTATTTACTATAGAGGAACATAAACTGGTGATGTTTGCTTATATGCAAGGCAAGGGTAACCTGCAGTATCTGGAATCCTTGAAAATAAGTACACATACCCTGAGAAATGTTCCCAAGTTTAGAAAAAAAGGCATGTAAATGTAGGAGAACTTCTACAAACACAGAAATCCCTTGCAAAACTTAAAAATGTCTTGGCAAACTCAGAACAGATTTTGTAGTATCAGAGGCAGTTGTGAAATATCACAATACTGTTAAAACAACCTAATAGCAGTACATTAACAAATAGATGGCATTTCTTTAACAAGTGCAGGCTGAAAAACAGTGATAAATTTAACAAAATCAATAAATGCAGCCCAAAAGTGTTAAATAACAGTGATATAGATAGAGAAAATGTAAAAAAAAATTATGTATATCAGCTTTGTAGGTCCAGATGGTTTTAGATGCAATCCAAGTCTTGTAGTCACCAGTGTTCAAGCCAAGCAGAAGGAAGCTCTGAATAAATGAGCACAGTCTCACAAAAGGGTAAGCCTTTTATACCAGCAGGATGAAATAATTTACACGGTTAAGCCTCAGGCCAATCAGATAAACACACAATAAGCCTTCCAACAGCAATTCTCAACTCAGAGGGGTTGTATCAGCCCTCTGTTCCACCGGATTCACTTCAGAAGCTCGAAATACTGAAATCTCGAATTTCAGTATCTCGAGCCCAAGAAATGGAATCCACAAAACAACGAAAACTAAAAACGCAAAATTCAAAACTTTGAATACGGGAAGTTTTGAATTTTGCGGTTTTACCACACACACACACACACACACACACACACACACACACACCATCCACCACACAAACACACACAATCACTCTACTACATGAAAGCAGGGGGGCAAGACCCCCTGCACCCTCCACACCACCCCTACTTAAATATTCTCACTCCAAGGTAGCACTACATACAAACACACACAAAACACCACTACACAAACTACTTTCTATTCGCACACACACATCACAGCAACAAAACACACTGACACACACCACAGCCCCTACCCAAACCCCTTAACACACACACCCACACACGCACACACACACACACACACACACACACACACACACACACTTACCTGAATACATAACCATAGCAGAACTTTAGAAGTACGAAATTCAAAACCTCCAGTATTTGAGGTTTTGAATTTCGCGCTTCTAAACTTTTGCTATTATGTGGATTCAGCTTTTTGGGCTCGAAATACTGAAATTGAAGATTTCAGTATTTTGGCCTACTGAACGGAACCTGTTCCAACAGAGACAACAAACCCTGTTAATGTAAAACAAATGGGTTTTGAGCTCAAGTGCAGTAACAAATGTTTTAAAACAAAAGGCAGAACTGCAGTATCAGGAATCCTTTGAAATAAGTTCACAAACCCTGAGAAATATTCAGAAATATAGAAAAATGTACAAACATAGGAGAAATTCTACAAACACAGAAACTTTATAAAACATAGAAATACATTGGCAAACTCAGATCATATTTTGCAGTATCAGATAGGTTAGGAAAATCACAATACTGTTAAAACAACTCAAGAGCAGTACAGTAACCAACAGATGGTGTTTCTTTAATAAGTGCAGGCTGAAAATGGTGATAAATTCAACCAATTAATAAATACAGCGCAGAAGTGTTAAATAGTACTGAGATAGTTAAACCAAGTGCAAAAAATACATATATCAATTTTGTAGGTCCAGATGGTTTTAGAAGCAATCCAAGTCTTGTAGTCACAGGTGTCCAAGCCAGGCATAAGGAAGCCCTGAATAAATGACCCCTGGAGCAGCAGTTCATTTTGTTTTCTAATATTCCTGAGTGCCTATTTATTACCTTAGTTTTTCCTTTATCTTTAGGTTTGGGTTTTCACAAAAAAAACAATATGCATATTATAGTGCCACTTCCACCTTTCAGAGCATCTTTCAGTGAATGCTTCATATCTGTTTCATGTATTTCCCCAGACAATTTACATATAAAGAGAACAGTACTTAAGTTTACTCACTCTCTCTCTCTCTCCCTCCTGCAAAGAAGAAACTATGGTGTATAAATTATACAGGAAACAAATCTGAAGTTCATACCTTAAGTAATTACGGATAATTTTGGACTAAACATTCATAATGATTAGTCAGCATCACAGTGCTTTAATCTGTGCTATAAAGGCTGTATTTATTTTGTTCCTACTCCTGGGACTAACTATTACATTTATTTGCATTAAAGCTATTTATACATTTTGGTGTACCTATTAAATTTATTTGCATTGAAAGCTGTAATAGATCTTATTTTTATATTAATCTGTAAAAACACTTATAAAAGATGTCACATAATGTTTTGCACACACACACACACACACACACACACACACACACACACACACACACACACACACACACACACACATCTTCCACTTTCTCTTATTCCCTTCTGTTAGCAAATAGTATCCATAACTGATCAATACTGTGTGTTTGTTAATTTAAACTATGACCACAGTAGCGTACTGATACAAGGTTATCCTGTTTTTCCACCTGAGAAATTAAGAAATGACTTACAGTTTCAGAGCAGTCCTTGGTCAATTGTGATTGTTTCTTAACACATACTTGTCTTTGCTTTGTGATTGTTTCCAGCCCCCTCATACAAGCAACTAACAGGGTCTCTACCCGCTTTGCTCCCCACCCTGCCCCCTATTCCCTCCCGCCCGCAGTGGTCCCACCTTTATTGCACTCAAACCCCTCCCATCTTTCCAATAGCCAACCACAGCACTAACCCAACACTACCTCCTCCATCTTCCCACTACTATCACACCTCCTCAACTAACATGTACAAGCATACCTTTCCTATGCTCACTGCATGCACTCTCCTTGCATATCTTACATCCTACCAAAGCTCCATTATTCCCCCACTCAACCACTACCACTGTACTACTACTCACACCACCACTCATGTCTCACCCACACTCAGCTCCCCTCCCACCAGCTCAAGAACCATCCCTATGCACCCCCCACATATTCTACCAACTATATTACTCAAACATAAAGCATCCCTACAACTTAACATAATAACCCTCCCACCATACCTATTACACACAGAGCACAATCATAAAGTTTCCCTTATAAACAAACACATTCAAAAACTGAGAAAACTAATAATCTCATGCATATCAAAGCTAGCCCTAAGTGGAGACATCCACCCCAACCCTGACCCTACCATCTCCAACCCCAATCCTCATAATCAGACTAGAAACCACAACTTCTCCCATATTACAGCCAATAGAAAGCCAAGTGACTTCCTTCTACTAAGCCTAAATATTAGAAGTATATCCAACAAAGTCCATGAACTCCATGCCACCATAGACTTGTACTCCCCAGCTATAGTCATCCTGACAGAAACCTGGCTAAAATCTCACATTACCAGTGAGCAAATACTCCCTACAGGTTACGGCATACTAAGAGTGGACCGGCTAAACAAAAAAGGAGGTGGTGTAGCTATAATATTTAAACAGCATCTAAACATCCAGATCTTAAAATCATCAGCTCCACAAATAGGCAATGAAGAAATAATATATACCAACCTCAAAATTAACCAAAACAAAACCATCAACATAATTGGATGCTACTTCCCACCTGGCCAAAACATCCCTCCACTAGAAAACCTCCTCAGCTGGTCTACCCACCATCTCCCCCAAGAAACTATTATCTTAGGTGATTTCAATATTGACTGGCAATCCTGTTCTAGCAACAATCCAACCCATTATGTACACCTTCATGGCTTCACCCAACTAGTCCAGTCACCAACCAGGATAAATAAAAACTCCAGCAAGCACACTACCCTGGATTGGATACTAGTCAGTAAGAGCCCCCAGTCATATATAACAGGCTGCTTATCAGATAGCCTCAGTAATCACTCCCCAACATTCCTACTCAAAAAATACCTATACCAAGCTAAACCTGTCATCTACCGTCAAATACGTAAAAAACTAAACTTTAACCCACTCGCATTCATCTCATCCCTCAAAGAATGTAACTGGCATTCTCTAAAGTACCTCAGTCTAGATGACATAATTGAATTTTTTAATACTACCTTCCTGAACATCCTTAATTACCATGCCCCCATAAAATTTTCCAGAACCAAAGCACAACCCTCTCCATGGCTACAGAAAACCACTAAGTCAGAAATGAAAAACAGGGATAAAGCCTGGGAGCACAGGTGCAAAACTAAAACTCCCTCAGCTAGACAGAAATTCCTAGAACTACGCAATAGAGTCAAAAAGCTAATAAAACAGGACAAATTCCAATACCACCAGTCTGCCCTAGACTCCTCACAACACAGCCCCAAACAATTCTGGTCCTCCATAAACTCCATCCTCCACCCAGGTAAAGTAAGTACCCCTCCTCCTAACATCCCTCACTCCTCAGAAAATATTGCTACCTCATTCAACACACACTTCACCCAAACCATACTATCACTAGCTAAACAACACAACCCCCCTCCCATACAACCCACACCTTCAACTAGTAATCTCCCCACTGCCTTCTCTTTTTCTCCTGTACCTACCTCCAACATAAAAAACTCTTAACTAAACTTAAACCCACCAAATTAGCAGCAGACAACCTCCCAAGTGAATACCTACAAATCGCAGCTGATGCTCTGGCCTACCCAGTATCCATCTTGATTAACCGATCTCTGTCAGAAAGTTACGTTCCCACACTGTGGAAAGTATCACATATAATTCCCCTCCACAAAGGCGGACCCTCCGCAGAACTAACCAATTACCGCCCCATAGCTATTCTCTCTCCACTCTCCAAAATACTAGAGAGATGCATACACTCTCAGGTCTCAGACTACCTCCTTACTAACAACCTCCTTTCCAGTACTCAGCATGGTTTCCGACCAAACCATAGCACCACCACTGCCTTACTCTCCTTTACTAACACTATCCTTCAGCATAAAAACAATGGCTATCTCTTCTCTGCTACTTTCCTAGACCTAGCTAAAACATTTGACATGGTCCCACACAAACAACTTATCTCTGTCCTCAATAATCTATCCTTCTCACAATCAGTCACCAACTGGTTTCAGAGTTACCTGTCTGACCACCAACAATCCGTTGTATGGCAGAATGACATATCTCCCAAACTACCTGTCTCCATAGGGGTTCCCCAAGGATCCATCCTTGGACCCCTACTCTTCTCTGTTTACACCAATAATCTAGCCTCTGCCACCAAACATGGCACACTCATACAATACGCAGATGACTCGACCATCATCTGCTCAGCCCAGTCCCTACCAAAACTGCAAAAAGTCACACAGGAAGCCTTTTCCTCTGTTGAAACATGGTTATCCGATGCCCAATTAATACTCAACCCAAACAAAACTAAACTACTCATCTTCCAGCCCACCAAACATACTCAAAACAACTCTCACTTTAACATCACAGCAAAAGACAACACCACTATATACCCAACTGAACACACCAAATTGCTAGGAGTGGAAATAGACAGTAAACTAAAATTTGGCATTCACATATCCATGACCATAAAAAAAGTCCACAAAAAACTAGGAGCGTTATACAGAAATAAGCAATTTCTCACCAAAGCAGCAAAGATTTCAATAGCAAATTCCCACCTTATCTCCACCCTACTTTAAAGCCTCTCTAATATATACCAACCTAAGGCAATATGATCTAAACAAGCTAGAGACCTGCTACAACAAAATCGCCACAGGGGCATCCTACCGTAGTCACCACTGTCTCTCACTTGCTGAACTGGGCTGGCTTGAACTCCCTCACCTCCTTCAGTGGTATCAACTCTCACTCGCCCACAAACTAGTAAACCATCCACTAAATGTCCCATCCCTCCAGAATCTACTCCAACCCTGTCGCACCACCAGACTACTAAGATCCAGCAACAAAAATCACTTGCAGATCACTAAAGCCAATAACTCTGCTGGTGAAGCACTATTCTCTTGTGCCATAGCCAAATTATGGAACACACTCCCACCCACAATTACCTCTGTACCATCATGCACCCACTTCAAAACTTTACTAAAAGCGCACCTAAAAACATGCTGGCTATGCCCTTGCAACTCCCACTCTAATATCATCCACCCCATCCAAGCACTACCTTTCTTTCCACTCCAGTAACTACCTTGATTATAGCAAGCTCAGATGCTCATAAGCCTAGTACTTATTATACAGCAGGAACTTCTCATTGTAACATTTGTTAATGTCTGTTATGTACTTCACAGATAAAGATTCTAGTTGTCTACTGATGTACTATGTTCTTCATCTGTAAATATGTTGTAAGTAATTGCTATGTTAAATTGTTAATCGCTATGTAATCCAATGTAACTACTGTCTGTTTATTTTACTGTGGAGCTTTTCTCCCCGGGTCTCCGTTGAAAATGGACCTACGTCCAGTCGGACACTCCTGGTCAACAAATTTAAATAAATAAATAAATAAATAAATTGCCACTAAGTTGTGACATACAGATCTATAGAATAATAGGTTCATGGGCAGTCTTTCAGCCTAATGCCCTTCTAGAAGATTGATTGCTGCTGTCTCAAGTTTATATGTGTACCCACTTGCACATTCATTAATGTCCCTTGTAAAACTGTAGAGGGATAGGCATTGTTTAAGACCAGAAAAACTCATTTTCAAAGGTGAAGCAACCATTGTGTGATAGATTTATCTCTCTCTTTTTTTTTTTTTTTTTTTTTTTTTGCTACGGTTAATCAGAGAGTCAAGACCTCTGGCTAACAAAGTGCAAAAATGACGACAGACTGGGATTGTTTTTAAGTCACTGTTTATCACGCATACTCCCCATAATGAAGTCTACCTAGTAAACTCTGTATACTAATAACAGGCTCAAGCTATTTGCTAAAAACTGTAGTGTCATTCATTTTAGTAGATGACCCCTCCCATCATCACACTGTGTAGACAACACACCAGTACAAAATGTAAATGTAGTCAGGAACTAAGGGACTTGGGTTTAAAGTGCCCTCTCTTTTGATCATCATGTGATAACAGTTTCCTTGAAAACTTTTTATTTATCCCAGATAATTGCCAAAGGAATATCACCAAGGTCTGAAGAGGAAATCACTCCCTTATACTCATATCAGGCCAATTACCAGGTATAATGCCCCATTTGGGATATGTCTCACTAATCATCTCAAACAATATGAAAAACCACAAAGGTTCTTAACCAAAATATGTCATGTCTAAAGTCCCTAAGTTACCATTGAGCCTGGAATCTTGTATCTTTATTCAGTGTCTTTTTTTTTTTGGGGGGGGGGGGTACTGGCTCTTTTACCATGCCATTAATGAGCAGATTGTCCTGGATCTTCTGTTTCTCCACAAATCCTAAATTTTCAGCAATACTAGAAACAGGGACCAATATCTTCACCAGCATATAAATAAAACATACGTGGAGGGACAGGTTTAAAACCTAGTGACTCCCAAAACTCTGGAAAAACTTCCCTTGCATTTTAATCAGGGCATCTTGCTGTCCTCCTTTAAATAACAACAAAAAATGGATGATTGGATGATTTTCCACATATTTACTTGAGGATTAAGTGGTATGTGTTCCAGAAAAATGAGGTGCAGCCTGAGGGAGGGTACTGACAATGCATGAATGATCAGAAGAGTTAGAGACCTTGCTGTTAAAAAAACAAAAAGAACTGGTGACCTTCCAGTATGTATGAATGAACCTGTGATGTTTTAAGACTGATTCATTTGCATGCATGCTGAACTTATATCAGAATGTTTCAGATGAAGAGTTTCAAAGAAGAGGGGGTCTGTCTCAGAAAAGTGATATTATTGTATTTTACTGCACGAATAAGCAAAATATAGTGGAATTATGACCTCCTTATAGTACCCAGTAATCCTTTTTATGGCATTCTGTTATTTTTTTATTCAAAGGCTCAATGCCTGCGATTGTACTTAGGTTCTTAATGACATAAAATATCTTCGGTGTTTCTCTTAGTACAATGGATAGCACAGGCCACCTACCTTCCAAACATTTTCTCTGCTTCCTTTCATGAAAGTGGAAGGATAAGCCATCATTTTTGCACCAGGTATAGGATATGTCCAACTGTTTCTGGAGAACTATTGTGTCTGAAGAAGAGATGGCAGTGCTACCCAGTCTGTGATTAATAACAAAATCATTATCTGCCTATGAATCAGAAATAAGATGTCAAACCAAACTTGATTGTCAGTGGAGCCATATGGTACCCCACCAGCTTCAATCCACTGACCTCTAGCTTCTGCCATTTGGATGCTGCTAGAAAGCAAGTTGTCAGTCCAGCAATCTGTTGGTTGATCCCAGGATCACTGTGTTTGTTTTTAATTCTTTCAGAGTAGAATAGTATTGAAATCCTTCTTAATATTAAGGTAGGTTGTACTTGCACTTAATTCCTATTCAGAGTGGCTGTACACTTAATAGAAAAGATAATCTTCTTAACAAATCAGTATGGCTTGTAACTAATACATCACCTGTGTCCCCCTAAACAGGTTAGTAATGATCCTCTTCATAAGCTTTGTGCTATCCCAAATAAAACCAAGACTCCTTCCTCAAGCAAGAAGAAACCAGTCTGGTGGACCCCGGCCATAAGCAAACTTTACAATAAAAGGAGGAGACTTATACAAAAAAAGGCCAAATCTCAAGTAGAAAAATCATCCCTGATCAGCATTAGTAAGAAATTGAGGGCCCTCATCAAGTCAACTAAAGCTAATTTTGAAAAGAAAGTTGCCAAGGATGCCAAGGATAACCATAAGGCCTTCTATGGCTACATCAAAAACCTAAATGGCAATGCTCAGGTCTGTTCTGAGCTAGTACAAAATGGAACAAAATACACTGACCCTTCTGACATTGCCAACATCTTGGCTGACAGGTTCAGTGCAAATCCCCCCCCCCCCCTCACCACCTACAGGGCCTATTACCATTCTGGGGGATTGTGTAAGTCTAATTATTACTGATACATTGGTTAACAAGGCTCTATCTAAAGCTAAAAACACTGCCTCCATGGGACCAGATGGTGTCCCAGGCTGTGTCATACGCGAGCTCCAAAAGGAATTAACCCTGCATCTTAATACCCTGTTCAGTCTCAGCCTCTCCACAGGATATGTGCCCATAGAATGGCGCATGGCAACGGTGGTCCCGCTACACAAGGGTGGGGCCACAACTGACCCTGGGAACAACCGGCCAATAAGACTGACCAGTCTGATCTGTAAGGCTATGGAGCGAATTATTATGGAACTCATAAATGGAGAGATTGGGAACCTCCAGTCGCTGGACCCCACACAGTTCAGCTTCGTCAAGGGCAGATCATGCCTCCTGAACCTGGTGGATTTCTTTGAGACAGTTACTCAGGCTATTGATAAGGGAAAGGAGGTACACACGGCTTACCTTGACCTTGCTAAAGCATTTGACACCATTCCCTATTCAGGTATTATTGATAAGTTCACCAGCCTGGGCATAAACCCTTATGTCACAAGATGGATCGCAAACTGGCTCTCAGACAGATCCCATAAAGGAAGAGTAGTGGGATCTATGTCCGAATCCAGGCCAGTAATGAGTGGTGTGCCTCAGGGCTCTGTCCTGGGGCCCCTCCTGTTTGGCATATACTTCTCAGAAGTACAGGCAAGCACGGAAGGGCTGTGGCTGACGAAGTTTGTGGACGACTGCAAACTGGGTGCTATAATAGAGTCTCCGGCCGACATGGAGATCCTCCAGAAGGGCCTAAATGAGACTGATGCATGGTGTCAAAGCCATGGTCTCACGCTAAATGCAATAAAATGCGTAGTAATCCCCTTTGGAAAAAACAGAGTACCCGCAAACTACAACATAGGAGGTAATCCCTTGAATTCTGAAGAAGAAATAAGGGATCTAGGGACCCAAGTAGATAGTCAGATTTCCTTTGATAACCATGTTGCCAAAGTGGTTAGAAAATCCTTCTATGTGACCCATCTGATCACAAAAGGGTTCGCATCAAGATCTAAGGATGTAATGGTGCCCCTCTACTCTTCCCTCATCAGACCCATTATTGAGTACAATGCACCAATTGGAATGTACCTGGCTAGACATCTCCAGCAGCTGGAGAGACCACAAAGGTACCTAACCAAGAGGATCACTGGCCTCAAACAGTTACCCTATGCAGCACGATTGAAAAAGCTAAGACTGTTCTCTGTTGCATACCGCTTTCTCAGAGGCGATCTCTGTCTAACGTACAGAGTCATGTCCAACCCAGAATTGTTGAACATGCTCCATCTTAGCAAAACCAAATCTACTCGAGCTACATGCTCTAGGGATATAAACCTCAACACAACAATGAACAGAACATGCTGGAGGGATAGATTCCCTTCACGGAGACTTCCCTTACTATGGAACAGGGTCCCAATCTACATAAGACAGAGCCCCTCACTATCACTCTTCAAGAGGAACCTTGATGAGTGGATGGGTAACAGAAAGTTCACACCGGGGATCACACCAACAGTACTACTAGATAGGGGTTAAGGGTACTAGCTGCTAGTACAAGGGTCTAGGGAACTACTAAAGGGGCGGTGAATACGGCACAACATGGCTGGGCTAATATATGCCTTCGGGCAGATAGCCCAGTACCAACCTATGAACCTATGCAAGATGGGAGTTAACATAAAGGGTACCACATAGTTCAATCTTGAGCCTTATGTTATTCTCACTATATATTAATAATCTACCCTGGTAAGATCAACTATATAAAGTATGCATATGACACTGTCATAACTAGGTCCAACAAAAGGTCATCCATTCTGAACAGCCAACTTTAGAAGGTTTTTATAGCTATATGGAACTGACTATGTAAAAAAATATAATCTCCATCAATATGCAAAGAATTACAGTAATATTAGCTGGTTTATCTTCATAGGTGTGTACTAGGCTAATGGCCCTGGAACCTTTACAAGCCTAGCCCATAGAAGTGCCTTGGCATTATGCCACCTGATGTTAGTTCCCAGTGCCTCTATCAAGTAGAGGCACTGGAGTGATCCCCGGGGTGAACTCTCTATTACCCATACACTCATCAAGATTTCTCTTGAAGAGGGACAATGAGGTGCTCGTTGGTCTCAGTGAGGCCTTTCTGTAGGATGTCAACATCACTCAGGGAGTTAATTATAGCTCTCAACTTGTAATCATCTGTGAACTTTGTCAGCCAGAGTCCCTTCATGTTGGCTTGGACTTTAGAGAAGTAGATGCCAAACAGGAGAGGACCCAGGACCCCCCTGTGGGACTCCACTAGTGACTGGTCAGCAGTCTGACTTGGAGTCAGCTACTTTCACACTGTGGGTTCTACCTGTGAGCCAGTTTGTAACCCACCTAGTGATATAGGGGTTGATGCCTAGCTTAGTGATTTTTTCTGTGATTCCTGAGTGGAGAATGATATCAAAGGCCTTGGCCAGATCAAGATAGGCTGTATGAACAACCTTGCCTTCGTCCACAGCTCTGGTGACTGACTCACAGAAGTTGACCAAGTTGAGCAGGCATGATCTACCCTTCTCAAAAAAAGAATGTGTGGGATCCAGAGTTTGGAGATTCCCTATATCCTTGTTTATTAGGTCCATGATGATGCATTCCATAGCTTTGATATCAGACTTGTCAGGCTAATGGGGTGATAGTTCCCAAGGTCTGTAGTCACTCCTCCTTTGTGGAGAGGGATGACTGTAGCAGTGTGCCATTCAGTAGAGACAAAGCCTGAGGTGAGGCTGTGATTGAACAGGGCACACAGGTGTGGTGCCAGTTAACTCTGTAGTTCATGTAGAACACAGCCAGGGATATTGTCAGATCCCATAGAAGCTGTATTCTTGGCCTTGGACAGTGCTGTTTTAACCTGTGCAGCAGTAATACTGGGTGCCTGGCAATCTACTGGTATTGTGATTGGTTCCTTGTGGGGGAGTGGTAAAGTTGGCACTGAATCTGTCGGCCAGTATATTGTATTAGGAGGTACGATTATGCAGTAATTCAGAGCAAATCTAGGTATTGCCATGGAGATTCTTTACATGACTATAGAAGGCCTTGTGGTTGTCTTTACTATCTGCTGCATTTCTGTTTTCATAGCTAGCTTTAGAGGATTTGATGAGAGATCTCAACTTTTTATTGAGGCTGATAAGGAAGTTTTTCCAGTGTTGGGACTTCACCTTATTCCACATCAGTTTCCTCCTTCTGTTGTAGAGTTTGTTTATGGCAGGGGGACCACCAGATTGGCTTCCTTTTTTTGGAGGAGAGCATCTTGTTTCTCTTGGGTATGGTGAGATCCATGCATCTGTGTACGTGTTCGTACAGTGCATTGGTGTATGTTTCATCTGTCATGCAACTGATCTCCATTTGCATGGGTGCCGTGGAGTTAGCTACCTCTGTTTTTCATGGTGGTTACCTTTGTGGGGGGGGGGGGTGGATTTCTAAGGTGATTAGGTTGTGGTCAGATCTAACCAAGGAGGAGTTTACTATTGGTGTAGAGCAATGGTCCCCCATGTTAATAATTACCAGGTCAAGGATGCTGCTATCTCTAGTGGGGGTAAGAACGAACTGGTTCAGGGCATTGGAATTAATCAATTCCAGGAAATGTTGGGCAAGTGTATTTCTACATGAGTAGTTTTCCCAATTAATGGAGTGGTAGTTGAAGTCGCCCAGTATGAGAGTGTTAGGTTGGGACCCTAATATTCTCCAGGGTGCTTAGGACATGGAGTGTGATTCTTGGGACATGGTTGGGGACCTATAGCAGGCTGCGATCTGAATCTCTGTCTTACCCAATGTTAGCAACACCTGGTGTATTTCAGATGCATTATGTTGGGCTACTAGCCTGGATGTGTGTGTGTCCTTTATGAATATGGAAACACCACCACCTTTGGAGCTTCAGTCCAAAGGCGGTGCTTTTCAAAGTGAATGCATGATTCAGCTGCAGAAATCCAGATAGAGGAAAGACAACTTCAGCCATGAAGAGAACTGCCTGCTTTTGTTGTAAGTATAAAGTAACTCATTTTTGCCATCCTGTCAGCTCCTAGTTGAAGTTATTATTAACGTTCTGCCCTCCTACAGAGAGTGGGGAAGGGAGCTCAAGCTGTACCTCTGTAAACATAAAACATTTAAGCTGCCAGAATCCCTCCACTGCCACCAAATGCACCCCAGAGAATTCCCCTATCCTCTATAACACTAAAAAAACTATAATACATAAAAGACTTAGGAGATATTCATGGTAAATAATACTGAGTCATATTACTCAGCAAAAATAACTTAACATTTTTTATTATGTGAACTCCTAGTTGAAGTTATTAGTAGAGTGTTATGTCTTCCTACAGGCAGTGAAAAAATAAAAAAAACTGTTAGAATGTCCCTAACCCTCTAAAACACTAAGCTATTAGACTTTGCCCACCTATGGCCAAATGTACAACAAAGAACTCTGCTATCCTGTAGAAAAACTATAAAATATATATATATAAGTTTGCTAATTCTGTTCTAGAGAAATCTCGACTAAAAATTAAGCACTTGCCTGCAGCAAAGATTCACCACCAAAAATATGTTTCCCTCAGAGAAAAAAATTACAGATACTTTTTTGAGTACTGGCTTACATTGTAGTCTCCTCTCTCTAGTGATCTTCTGTTGTGTTCCAAATAATCCTTGCTTGAACCTGAATTGCTGCTGTCCCCAAAAGTTTGCCGGCTGCTGAAATAATTCATCTTTGCTAGGGACCTCCTTAACCTAATGCTGCTGCTGTCATAAAGAAAAGGCTGTTGTTACCTAAAATTCACAAAGAAGTGCAAAGTGGCCCCAGCAATTCCCTTTTTCAAAGGCATAACAGTTGCGTGAAAACTGTAGCCCAGAAGCTGCTCACCAATTGTTCATTTTTTTCTGCTTTTCCTGGTTGGCTTGCTTTGCATCAGTAGTTGACCTCTTATTGGCTCATATTACCTGCATACTGATTGGCCTTTTTCTGCTTTATATGCGCTAATCCAAATGTGCAAAGTGGAACCAGCACTCTTAAAGAACTGTGGAATTTTGT
Source organism: Protopterus annectens (assembly GCF_019279795.1). NCBI lineage: Eukaryota > Metazoa > Chordata > Ceratodontiformes > Protopteridae > Protopterus > Protopterus annectens. The sequence continues at coordinate 354,307,256 of NC_056749.1, forward strand.
GAGAGTTGCGTCTTAAATGTGGCACATTATGCATAACCAGGAGCATTTGGAAGGTGAGCATGGGTTTCTGCCTAAGACAGAAGGAATTAATTTGGTGTATAGTTCATTTCTCATATATCTAATAAAAAATGACAGAAACAGTAGAACATACCATAAGAAATGTGATATTCTTTTCCTTTCCTGTAGAAGAGATTACCTCCTGTAAACTGCAAGGCAGAATACTGTACCAGTTCATGCTTGCAAACACACATTTCTTCCAGTTTCTAACTCCAGTCTTTCCTGAGCAATTCTAAAGCAGTGAACTTTCCTACTTCCTGCATAAGCAGTAGTACTGCTAAACATATTATATGGATATTTCACTGCAGGCCCCTAAACTAACCTCATACAATAGCACTGTAGAATTTGTCATATCCAGCATTTTACTTCCTGCTAGTGTAGTTCATTGCCACCCCCTCTCTACTTCTTAGCATAAGAAATCTGGACAAAGCCTAAAATAATGTAGGAGAAAGCCCAAAAATAAGGATAGATTTTAAATATTGCTCTTAAAGCTTAGAAAGTTACTATATAATACAGTTTGTTTTAGCATGCATTTCCAAAGGCTAAGAAATCTGAAACTCAAATGTACGTCATTATTTTAGGACTTCAGTCCTCAGTAATTTCTCAGAAAACCAGAAATTCTATGAGTACCAGAACAAAGATATGAGGTCAAAGTCTGGAAATTCTCTTAAAACTGTTGAAAGGAATGTTCACTGCACAGACTTCATTGAAAAGTCAAGGATGACTCTGAATGTGTGTTGCCACTAAACAAAAGTGATATATATATATATATATATATATATATATATATATATATTGAGGTTCTGTACTACTGCTGCCAGCTGGCCATCAACACTATTGTCAGTTGCAGGACCTGCATTGTCATTATGGGGCACTTCACATCAGACCGATGCAGGAAATGTTCACATTGCAACATGTGGTAAACATTCTGTATGCATAAGCAGGATAATAATGACTGACACCTACAGATTCATCCAGCCAATAGACTCAGGCTTTTAACAGGCCAAACACCCACTTGATGGCAATCCATCTTTGGGAGAGGATGATGCTACACATTTCCTTGGCAGCTCCCTAAAGGCTATGGACTGGATTAATCAGCCATGGTTTGAGGGGATATCCTGCATCACCTGGAATGGACATGAAAAAAAAGAGGGGAAAATTTCACAACAAGGGAAGGGAGGTTTAGCACTATGCAATGCATTTCATACTGTATAGTTCATAATTCATAGTTCAGTACTAAATTAACTACTTTTGCTGACCATTTTAAGCCTAGCCATTTATCCTATTTGACAATTAGACCCTGCACCTTGTGTCTATTAAGGTAAACACCTTAACCATTAAGTCATCCCCTAACCTATATTACCAACTCCAAGCTCTATAAATAATAAGTACATAATAGGCTAGCTGCCCTTATAAGCCATTTAAAGCCTAGCCAATTTCCCTTTCAAAGGTAAGAATCAAACCCTGTGCCTTTTGTCTGTGAGGTAATCACCTTAATTATAACATCCCCAGACTTTTTACAAACCCATTTTCCTATAGTATAACTTATTACATAAATATAGTTAAAATTTTTACTCACCAACAAGGTGACCATGGGGCATCCTACCATTCTACCAGAGGTGGTAGAGTGAGCTTATGTGCCAAATATGGGAATCATGTTCACTTCCAGGATGATGGACCAGCACATTGGAATGCACACCCATGCATCACACACTAGCTGGTAGTTGATGGCATGTAAGTCCTACCTATTGCAGTACCACTGCCTTGTGGTCCTGATGGAGTTATTATGGCAATATGGGTGCTATTGCACCAAGCACCTCAGAGAAATGTACCATCCCATAGAAAGCAGACATGGTTCTCGCTTAGTCTTAAGATTACACTGGCAGATAAATATACTGATTCACATGTACCAAGAGTATGTTGAGGAACTGCTAAAGTATCCTTAAAGTAGAAGCCTGAGAAATATCCAAAGCATCCTCAGTCTTTCTTTTGAAGTTCCCCATTGCAAGTGCAGTTAGGGCTATAAATACCTTAGTATTAACAGGAATAAGAAGGCCATGCATTTCTCCCTACCCAGTTTGAGTCTGTGAGCCATAAAAATTCACTAAAGCCTTTAAAATATCCCTGGCCAATTTAACTCTTTCAAGAACTTCTTGAATATTAAATTTGTAATGAGTTAATTTTTGTCCATATCTGAGCTCCTTTGCCAGTGTGCACTACTGGGTGTCTGTGGTTTTGGCTCAGTCAAGACAAACAGCTGCAGAAACATATATCTAGGCTGGCAGGTACAGCACACATCTTCACCAATTGTAAGCTAGATAAAAATGTGCAACGTCACCTTTTATAACCTCTCTGCACATGGCACCAAAATCCATGCAAAAAGCTATGAATCATAAACAAGTGGGAAGAGGGCTCATTGGCATAATATGTTGTGATGCTGTTCTCATTTGCATGTCATTTACAGTTGATTGGCATAAGCTGATTGAAAGAGGCTGTGTGCAGGTGCAGCTCACCTCTTTTGAGTCGCACCAAGTCTATGCTTAGGAACAACCAGAGCACATTCATACCTCTCATCTGGCCAGATTTTGACTCATTTTTAGTCTGTTCCTCATAAAACTTGTAGTTTTCTGAAGTTTGTGGCACATCAGTGAGGACTGAATTCACTGCATAATGACAGACACTTGAGTTTCAGACTTCATATCCTCCAGCAAATGCATGGCAACACAAGAACTTTTATTCTAGCAACTTTCTAAGTTCATAAAAGCAATATGTAAAATGTGTCCATATTTTTGGGGCTCCCCCATTATCTTTGGCTTTGTCCATATTTTTTCTTCTAAGAGGTTGAAGAGGCTGAGAGCAATGAGCAGATTGCCTTTACATTTAAGCACAATGACTATGAATACCACCCTTAAACATTTGCAGTTAAGGTCTACACTAGGCAGCTGGTTAATAAGCTACTATGGAAAATTGGAAATTCAAGATACATAAGTGAGCATTGTTAGTAAAGTCATTAGATAAATGTTTTCTAAGTATCTTTTATCAGTACGTACAAAAAATTATAAAAAGGATTTACATCTATGTAGTCAAGAAGATAGCAGTCAGAATTTCCCAAGATGCTGAACATCTTAGCTATTGTTTCTAAAGAATCAAATATTTGGCTTAAAATTAAGCACAGGGCTGTCAAGGCTAAAAAAACAAAAACAAATAGAAAAAGAATCAGCTGAATGTGTAGTAGCAAATGTAATTAAACCGTGAGATGTTACGTAAATAAGCAGGTAGAGCTGAAAAAATCAGATATGACAAAAATGTAACAGAATAATAAGAATTAGGTAATGCACAATTTTTTTCATAATGAAAAGAAAAACATAACCATAGGATGAATTTAGAAGGCAAATGCAAAAAAGTAAAATATGTAAATCAAGACCAAAAGTAAAAAAAACAGTGCAGTGGGTTTACTGACTATCCGTTTCACTCATTTTTTGTTAACTAAGTTCAACAACTTTGGGACATGCTGTATGTTGGAAGAATAGGAGCTCCAGTGAATTAAGGATACACTGTCCTGAAATAATAGAGTTTTTTTGTTAATATGAGTATTTAAATACTTTCTGAAATTTATTATGCTAGTAGGTGTCCTGTACTAGACTATAAGTTGATAGTTTGTCTTTCTTATGGTGATCTGGAGTTCTATGAGTTCTGTTTGTGGGTCTCTGGGAATCTGTCTGGAAATGACTTGAGCCTTGGCAAACATGAAAATACCACTACAGTTACCATCAAGCCTGAAGGTATGGTAGATGCAAAACCAAGTATGTAGGGAGTGATTTCTTTACAGTAAAGCAAGATTTATGAATTACAAATAACATGGACTTGCAGAAGACCCTTCAGGATCAGGTAACTTGTGGTTGACATTTCTTGTATTGAGAAGAGACATCTTATTGTAGTCCAAATTGGGTCTTAATGAATTTGCAACAGTGGAATGCTCATTAACCAGGACCTGCTAAAAAGGCACTGTGGGGCAACAAAGGCTTTGCCCGGCATACAGAAGCCTTTAAATGAGATGTACAAGCCATCCTTTGTGAAGCATATTAGACTATCAATCATCTCATCCATGCTAACATACATCTCAGATATCCAAATTTGCAAAGAATGACCAGATTTTTCCTCAAATTATTGGTCTGTTCTCCATAAAATTTGTGTTTTTTTCTAGATTTTTGTGGCAAATCACTAAATGATGACAGATGTTTGAGTTTCCAACTTCATATCCATCAGAAAATGTATGGTAATACAAGACTGACCTTTGATTTTAGCAATGTTCTAACTTTAAAAGGGCAATATTTATTTTTTTCCTGTTCTGGGGGCTTTGTCCTCCCATTGTTTTTGGCTTTGTCTAGACTTTTTGTGCTAAGAGGTTGAGTGGTATGCATGCTAATATATACTGGATCGCCCTAGAATTACATCAACTATTCATGAAGCTATTGAAACCTATAATCTTTTCATCGATACTTAAGCATTATCCTTGGTGAAGGTAGATTTTCACTCAGGACTACAGTCTACTTGCATTTGCCACATGCAAGAGAAGAGAGAACTAAGCTAGTTCAAGATGCTTGATTGCTTGGAGACAGTTTAAAAGGTAATTGCTCTTATCTGTTGAGTTCTGAGAGTTTTTTTTCTTTCTGAACCCTTGGCACTTATTTTATATTTTGCATTCCTCAACTGCACTGTTCTGCACTCAAAGTTAATTGTGTTGTGGTTATTGTACTAGACTTAGACTTTGGGCATCAAATACATGCAGTGATTCAGACACATACACATACATAAACATACACATGCCTCAATACACACACACACACACACACACACACACACACACACACACACACACACCTTTATGCCCAAATAGCCAACTCATGTGCTTCCAGTCTTGTCAGAGTATGGTCCAAGTCCATTTCCCACATTGTACTAGCAGGCATAATGTCTGCTGGCTTGCTGCAGTGATCAGTATAGACACAGTTAGTAAGCCAATGGTACAGCATTTAGTAAATACGAACATGTTAGGTCACAGATGACAGCAACTGTTGTGTGAGAAAAATTGACAACATGGTGCCCACAGTGCAGGCTATAAAATCATGTCACGTTGGTACAAAACACAATCTCATTCTAGACAGACTCTCACTAACTCTCTATTTTGGAGAAAAAGAAAACTGCCACAGCCTACAAGTAAGAGAATTTAGCCAAGATGATGAGTCAAATTTAATAATTAAGGAAAAAAATTGTTTTGCGTGGCTAAGTGAGCTAGTTGCCTGTAAGTGCCATTCATAGCTTATGGGCAAGCAAAGTGGTACAGAATCAGAACTGAGACTGGCATTATACAAATCACAAAGATGGAACAGTGTGCCAGTCTGCCATATAAATCAGGACATTTTGACAAAATTGAGACACTTTTGAGCTCTGATGCATACATTGCTTGGGAGTGCCACTTTAAGAATTAAACAATTTTAGCTGAATCTCTGTTCATGAGTATTTATTAAGCATTAGCAATGTGCAGTTAAGGTGTGTAAATACATAGCAGTGGCAGCATATGGATTAAGGATTGAACAGCATAGTGATAAAACTGTCTGTAGTACCAGGAATTCAGTCCTGATTTCTAGTCACTGTCTGTGTAGAGTTTTTGTATTGTCCCGGTATCTGCCTGGGTACTGCAGTTTCTTCCTCCCATCCCAAAACATCAGTATTTATTATTTATCCAGTTAAATATTAAATAAGTAAATACATGCTGTATTGCACAGACTAATGTAACTTGGAAAGCCCTTTACTTCTATCATTATATATATCAATACAATTTTCATGTGGCTTAATCTCATCACAAAGTCTAAAGCTGCACAATAAAAGACTAGATCACCTAAATGCACACTAACTGGATTATGCATTTATCTGGGCAGCACCAGTTTATTTTACTACACAGCACCTCGGTCAGGCATTTGGTTTCATGGCACAAGCTTATTATCCATTCTGTAATATACAGCGGGATGGTCTATAAGTCAGCATTTGTAAAGCATCTGAGGGTAACAGAGGGGTTCACGCAAAAGGATGAGTGAGAAAGTCAGTAGTATGTGAATGCCACAGCCATCAATGTTGTTTATCTACATGAATGGACCTCTTTAGCATATGTTTTACCTTTTGGTCATATGCATTACTGGATGCTGAACCCATCTGTGTTGAAATAAAAATGTAGGCAATCTGATTGGTTGTCTGGGTATGAAGCTAAGCAGTCCAAATGGATTGAAAAGAATAAAACACAGTCAATATGATGGTATCCATAAATGCAAGTCCAAAGAAAAAAATGCAAAAAAAAAATCTGCTCAGAGAATGCTAAGGCATTATTTTAAAATGTATATTTTGTCATCTAATGTCTATATTCTCAACACCAACTCATTTCTTATCTCATCACCTAGCTTAATACCCTTAGGTTCATTTACATCCTGTGTGCTGTTTTTTTCTGTGTTAGGGCACTGACATTTCTAACTGTTCCACACAATTAACATATTTGATGGTGCTGTCCATGTAAAATGTTGCCTTTTATGATATATTAATTATAGTCTAGGAGCAAATATTTTAAATTTTGAAGTGGGCAAGACTGCTTTATGTGGTCAGAGTGCATCATTTCTGTAATATGTAATACTTTATCTCTGCTCATTCAGGTGTCAATCCTGGGAGCTATACCTATATTAAACTGAACACTGTTTATGTAAACATTTTCTAGGTTAATTATATATTCATTAATTTTTAATTTCAGTGAGTAACACTACCAGATTGCAATCTTCTGTTACCTTTGCCCTCAATGCTACATTAACTTTGATTTGCAGTCTTCCTATAAAGGACTATGAGCAGTTATTTTCACATATAAAAATCAAACCAGGTGTTGCTAAGGAGTTACATAGGTGAAAGATTGCCACATCCATCAAACAGTTGTGACACAGGTGAATAAAAGCAAAAATGTAACTTGTATGTGAAGGACACAGGCAAAAGTACACTGCAGTTTATAGGGTGGACATTCTATTAAGAAGCTACAGGCTAGATAAGGACAATAATAAAATAGCTAGAGTTAACATGTTGACATGCTCATTAGTCAAAGTCAATCAGGATTTAACAAAAAAGAGTAAAAAAAAAACATTCTTGACAACTTCTGATGGTCAAGCAATAATTCTAATAACAAATCTGTCTTTTAAAATTAACAGATAGCAATGTGATTAAAAACACCATGGGTAATTTGTGGAATAAATAATCTGTGTACATTTTCAAGCTCAACATTGCTGTCCAAGTGATAGAGAAAGTATACTACGGTGTTTGAGAATCCTTGCAGCATTAATGGTTCTGCAGTAGCATGCCACAAAATTAGTACTTGTTTTACTGAGTCTAATTGCAAGACAAGGTTTGTCATGAATTAATTACTTAATTAATTAGAAAAACAGTTCTATGCACTGTCATTCGTTCCAAGAAAGATAGCCAATATTTCAAGATAATGGCTTTTTATTTTCACTAATATAATTTTGTTAAGCTCTTCTTATATATACAGTGCCTAGACATATAAAAATGTGTTTAGTGGACATCATATGAACCATGCATTCATGCAAGGTGGTTAATGTTCAGTTGAAAAAGCAGTTTCAACTAACTGAGATAAATCTTGGTCTGATTTTTTTTTTTTTTTTTTTTTTTTAGCATCTTCAGTCTTGAAATTCACTTGAAATGGATTCAGCCAGCTTGGTGTTATATTCACTACTGGGTCATAGTTTAACCCACTTTGCTACTGAAGTGCATTGGTTTGCTATGTAAGATACAGTCATATCAACCTTACTATATATTAGTAGTATGTTTCCTTATAGTTGTTTTTGTTGAAGAAGTCTAAATAAATGATAAGAAAGATTTAATCCTGATTTAAGTTAGGCAAAATTCTGAATCAGCGTGAAGTGACAGAAAAAAACTAATCCTAAACGCACACATAAAAGAAACATTTAAGTTAGTTTCTGCTTGACAGTATAATGGCTGACCTAAAAATGTTTATTTTTTGTAGGCAATTTAGCCCTGGATTAAAGCAGCTTGATAACTTTAGTATGAGCAAAGTTGATGTCGTTTGTATGACAAAATAGTTATTTTATTGTATACAAGACAACAAGATAAATTCAACAGATAAGAGCTTCTTCACGACATTAGTCAGGGATCGTTATCTATTTAATTGATGTCTTCATTTATACTATTAATTAATGGAAATTAAATCAAATAAAAGACTACAGGATGTAACCTATTGATAGCTTATAATTTATAGTAAGTAATTTACTGCTTCTCCTCTAGTAACCCACAGCTATTGTTAAGGAAGCTGGCAAACTACTACAAGTACTGTTAACAAGAGCCACTGTTAAGTAATGATCTCTGGGTTGTTATACAAGGCAAGTTTTGCAAAACACCATCAATACTACTAGCTGTTAACTGATACACAGTTACTGGAAGTTCAAGGAATTCCATCTGGATTGTATTTGGTTAAAACTTAATGTATAAAGCAAATATCACTCAAAAAAATGATGTAGGTATATATATATATATATATATATATATATATATATATATATATATATATTACCACGGTGGTACAGTAGTAGTGTTGTTGCCTCACAGCAAGAGGTTCTCCTGTTCGATCCTCGGCTGGAGGAGTACCTTCTGTGTTGAGTTTGCATATCCTCCCCGCGGTCAAGTGGCCTCCGAAAGACGTGTGAATGGGCATGCCTTCGCTGAAGGTTGGGCATCAGGCTGGCAACTTGGCACCATAAAAATCTACTGCCAATCATTAGCGGACCGGAGTTCTGCTGTGGCGACCCCTAACCCGGGAAAAGCCAAAAAGACAAACATATATATATATATATATATATATATATATGTATATATATACGTCTTGGTTGAACATAAAAGACTGAAAGGGCAAAATATTGAAGCATTATGTAAGCAAATTCTTTCCCTGGGAAAGAATTTGCTTGGCTGTTTTGGTACTTTGCCATTTTCGGCACTGTAGTGCAGTCTCAGAGTTGCTATATTTAAGTAGGGGGGTGTGGGGGGGTGAATCCCCCAACTTAATGTAATGTTATAAACTCTTTTCTTTTTTTTTTTTTTTTTTGTTGGAACAGCGATTTTTTTCCCTTGTAAGCGTTTGTGATGTAATATAGACCCTATATATATATATATATATATATATATATATATATATATATATATATATATATATATATATATATATATATATATATATATATATGTATATATATATATATATATATATATATATATATATATATATATATATACAGGTCTACTAATAATTCGGTGATCCTTTTTCGTCAAAGTACATTTTTCAAAAATGCACTTTCGTGAAAGGGCAATTAAGCAAACAGCAATGGAGGTTGTTGCTTAGATCGTGGTACAGCGGGTATGATGGAATATACCTTTTTCCCTACTGTAGTGCAATCTCAGAGTAAGAATATATAAGTAGCGGGTGTGTGGGGGGTGCAGGACATAAATGTGGCTAGTGTTGTGTTGTTTCTTTTGTTTGTTTGTTTGTTTTTTCGCTTAGTTTTTTTTCACAAAAATGCATCTATTAAGGGTGCTTTATTGAAGCAGATTGTGATAAACAGTATTAAATTATACTAAATTTAATATTTACATGATACTAAATTCTACTACATCTATAAGTATCGCCAATCAACAACCAACTGGCTGCCCTAAGCTTGCCAGTGCACAGGTCATTTGTGGTATATATTGACTGCTTTACCAGGGTACTGTTTTATAGACTGTTCTATAGTAAAAACTCTGCTTTTTAGGTGTTTGCTACCATGAAGGGCTTTGCACAAAAGGTCCAAATTTATAGCAGCACAGATAAAAACAGAAAAATAGCTAACAAGGCCTCTGGCCCATAAAAACAACTACACTGTGAGCCTTTTTGTGCAAGTTCTACACAACCTATATAGCCAAGGCTACTGCAGCATTAATCATTTGATGTCCTCCTAATGTAAAAACACAGTAGAATAAAGCAATGCTGAAACAAACTAATTAAACACCTAACTGGAAATGTCTTACTGAAGGCAATTTTAAGACAGTCTTGCAGCAGTAACAGTGAGAAGAAGAGCATTTGTTTTACAAAAAGAGTGAAATAAATAAAAACAAGAAGTAGGTATCACAAAAAAAATAACAATCGAGTGAGATTTTGGAATCAGAAGTACTTAGCTTGGATGATACTGGATGAAGTAAAACACTTCTGGAACACAGGCTAGGATGACAAGCTTTTCTGAAATCTGGGAAAATTAACAGCAGACAATATGTAGTAAAGGAGGTTTACTCAAGCAGAATACTAGTTTGCTGGCTGGGCACTCAGTATTATGGATCTATGGCAAACAGCAGGTGGGAAGAGTACTTAAACAGCATAATACAACTGACTATCTTTTAATTTATTCTGTTTATATCTGTTTACTGGAGTAGTGTGCTGATCTCATTAGATCAGTTAGAGGCCCAGCTCAGGTGAATAGGATTGCATGACAAAATTAACAAAAACATATTAACAGATACAAGGGTATGTTATAAAACATATACATATTTACAGACAAAAAAATATGTTACATAATTTAGTTCAAGAAGCAGGTTTCAGAGTTAAAACATGGATGTAAAATGTATTTCTGCTTAGCTTTTTAAATAAGATGTAGCCATAATGACTGAGACGGCTTATGCTACAGGGAGAGCAGCATATCATTATATAGAGAGATATGAAGGCATTAGAAGAGCCAAGTAAGAATAGTTGCAGGAAAAGATACCATGGTGGGGGAAGACAGAGAAGTGGAGAGAGAGGCATGCAGAGAAATGAGGAGTAGAAAGGAAAAGTATGTGAAAAATGCACTAAAAGATTGTAATAGCAATCAAAGAAGGAAGGAAAGGACTTTGAAAATCAGATTATTATAAGGGGCAGAGGCTAGAGGCACAGCCTTATAAAACCAGAACAGGAAAAGGATGGGAAGATTGGGAAAAAATTCATGTAAGAAGCAGACTAACTAGAGAGGAATCCAATCAAATAAAGCCAATACTGGAGCTTTTTACGAAACTTTAGCTTAACGACTCAGTGGAGAATGGAGCAGACAAAAAGCACAGGGAAACAGAAAGGCATTGGAATATAGCTTTTTTGGGCTATAAGTCAATGACGTCAGGCAGATTAGAATTTCAGATAATTTAGCTTGATGTTTCAGTGAAGATGGGACAGACACACAGAACAGGAGAACAAAAAGGCACTTTCCACACTTTTCCATGTCTTGCATAAGCCTCTAACTGATGCTCATCCTGGCAATCCAGACTTGATACAGCAGGCCTTTACTTTTATATTTAACTCAGAGATCTGGTAAAAATTCAACAACTGACATCTATACAGGAAGCACTTATACACATCCACATCCCACCCCCACTCCCCAGTAAGGAAACCTCCATAAAAACTTCTCAAGTCAGAAGTGACAAACTTCATGACACCCATGCAGGCGGGAACTAAAAGTTCAACTGCTGAGTCATACACTAAGGTATCGTACGAGCACATCCACCATGCATGAATTGTGCCATCCCAAATAGAAGCAAGATGCTGTCCTCCAAAAAAGGAAGCCAATCTGTTGGTACCCTGCCATAAACAAACTTTACAACAAAAGGAAGAAACTGTTGCAGAAAAGAGGAAAATCCCATGATGCAAAAAATTCCCTTACCAGTCTCAGTAAGAAGCTGAGATCGCTCGTAAAATCCTCCAAAGCTAGTTATGAAAATAAAATTGCCAAAGATTCCAAAGACAACCACAAGGCATTCTATAACTGTGTCAAGAATCTTAGTGGCTATGCTCAGATTTGCTCTGAGATACAACAGAATGGCATCAAATATACTGATCCCAAGGATATTGCCAGTATCCTGGCAGATCGATTCAGTGCCAACTTCACCCCCTAAATGACCCATCTCAATACCGGAAGATTGCCAAATTCCGGTAATAATGGCCACACAGGTAAAAAATGCACTCTCCAAAGCTAAGAATACAGCATCCATGGGACCAGATGACATCCCAGGCTGTGTACTACATGAACTACAATATGAACTGGCACCTCACCTAAGTGTCATGTTTAATCATACCCTCACTTCAGGCTTCGTGCCCACTGAGTGGTGCACAGCTACAGTTATCCCACTCCACAAGGGGGGATCCAACTTGGGTCCTGGGAACTAATGCCCCATCAGTCTGACAAGCCTGATCTGCAAGGCCATGGAACGTATTATCATGGAACTTATAAACAAAGATATTTGCAACCTTCAAACACTGGACCCCACCCAGTTTGGGTTTGAGAAGGGCCGATCTTGTCTCCTGAACCTGATTGACTTCTTCGAATCAGTCTCCAGAGCCGTGGATGAGGATAAGGCAGTCCACACAGCCTATCTGGACCTCGCCAAGGCCTTTGACACCATTCAGGGGGTTTGAATCATAGATAAACTTACTAAGCTGGGCATTAGTCCCTACGTCACTCAATGGGTTGCCAACTGGCTTACTGACAGAACCCACACTATAAAAGTAGCTGACTCCAAATCTAGCTCCAGACAAGTGCCAAGTGGAATACCTCAGGGTTCAGTCCTGGGACTGCTCTTGTTTGGCATCTACTTCTTTGAAGTACAGGTCAACACTAAGGGACTGTGGCTAAAATAGTTTGCAGATGACTGCAAACTGGGAGCCATTATTGAATCCCCAAATTATGTGGATGCATTACAAAAGGGCCTTACAGAAACAGATGCTTGGTGGCAGAGCCATGGGCTCAAGCTCAATGCCAAGAAATGTATAGTTGTCCCCTTTGGAAAAAAAACATGTACCCATGAATTACCACATAGGTGGCAGTACACTAAACACCGAATGTGTGATAAGCGACTTAGGGACACAGATGGAAAGTGGTCTCACCTTCAATAACCACATCGCCACTACATTCAGGAAATCCTATATAGAACACCTCATCACTAAGGGATTTTCATCCAGAAAAGAGGATGTCATTGTCCCACTGTACTCATCCCTCATTAGACCCATTATAGAATACCATGCCCCATTTGGTATGTACCTCTCAAGACATCTGCAACAACTGGAAAGGCTGCAAAAATACCTCACTAAAGGAATCACAGGATTAAAGCAGATTCCCTATGCTGACCACCTTAAAAAACTCCAGCTATACTCTGTCGCATATCATCTACTCAGTGGCGATCTCTGCTTAACATACAAGGCCATGTCAAACCCAGAGCTATTGGACATGCTACACTTAAAGAAATCCCAATCCCTCAGAGCCACACACTCCAGGGATCTAAACCTTGTCATCACAATAAACAAAACATGCTGGAGGGATAGGTTCCTGACCCAGAGACTCCCCAGACTCTGAAATAGACTGCCCATATATGTCAAGCAGAGTGTCTCCTTGGCCCTCTTCAAAAGGAACCTTGACGATTTGATGGGAGAAAGAAAATTCACCCCGGGGATCATGTCAGTCACCCTGCTAGACAGGGGTCCAGGGAAGTAAATAGTGTGGGAAGAAGTAGCCAGGGAATTGTTATGGCTAGGCTTATATAGGCCCTAGGGCCGATAGCCTTGTACCAACATCTGAACCTATGTAAAATGAATACTTCAGTAGGAGGATCTAGCTTTACAAATAACTCAGAAATTAAGCAACATAATTCAAGAATTGCAGTGAGTCTTTTTAGTACTCATAATGTTTTCAGATGTCAATCACAGAAATTGAACTTGGAAGACGAGACCCTTTTTTTCCAGTCTTACAACTAAGACTTGCCTAAGTTAGACATATTAGTGTGCCATTTAAACAGTCTGGCAGTGCTGATTTTTTTAAAACTTAGCGTTCATTTGCTATATTACCAGATATGGAGTTCCTTTCTGCAAAGATTCTTTGGAGAATTATTCATACTGATTTGATGTCTGTACACTCTTTCCTGCATCCCTCAAGGAGCTCCTTAAAATTATTGGCACCATGAACTTGTATGGATAAATGGTGGACAGATTTAAGAGTTGCACTCTATGTCTGCTGCACTTTACTTAATTTAAAGTTAAAAGTTCTATTTCTTACTATCAGTGACCATGGCCCACCAAATTTTCACTCCTTCCCTCCATCCTCCTTGTTTTTTGGTGTATTTTTTATGTCGGGTGTAGACATTTTCTTTTTCTTGTTCCTAATGTCCTTTCAGGGTTCAGCCTCCCTCTCTTTCTTCTGGCAGGAAAGCCCTGAAGGGCTTTGCACTCATACTTGTCTTTACGTCAGCTGCCTGATATTTTAGGCATGTGGAAGGTGCCCTGAAGCTTTGGAAGCTGGCCAGCAATTACATCCTTGGCAGGATATAACCCATATAGCCAATGCTACTGCAGTAGTAATGATTCGAACATCTACTGTTATGGTAAGTTTAACTTACACAACTGTACTATATTAGTCAATTAGTACATGAACAGTGTAAAACTCTGCAGTGAAGTAGTTTGCATTTTTAGTGTATTTATGTCATTTTATATTGCCCAAAGGTAAGTGTGTAAATCTGACATTTTAATTTCATTCTAAAAGTTAAGGACATTACTCATAACTGTTAAGCATCATGGAGCAGGGCAGGTATGCCACAGAATGGCATTCCAAATCCTGCAACAATTCATGAAGTATATTATGCAGTCATCCTCCATTTTGTAGCCACAGGACTCCAGAAATAGACTACTTTATCAATACTGCGTCACAACCTATTAAGCCCATACTTTTTTCAGGGAATCTCTTTGCTTTACATAAATCTCTGAGGAATACCGTTCCTCTCTCATTAAGACAGATTGAAAAATTGACACGTTTTAAACTTTCACTTGCATCAGTAAATAAATAAAAATTTTACAAAACTAGATGGCTCTGTCATTGCTCACAAAATTGACACGTTTTAAACTTTCACTTGCATCAGTAAATAAATAAAAATTCTACAAAACTAGATGGCTCTGTCATTGCTCGTACCTTCATAGGTTGTTTATCCTATAAGATTACACAGCCAACTATCTTCAGTCTTCATACCAAAATTATCATACTACCTTTATTTATAATTTCTCAAATGGCTATTTGCCATCTGTGTTTGATCATTTTCAGTCTAGTCCTTTACAAAAATGATTTAAAACTACTTTCTTGTGCAGATTGTGTAATAACTAGTTAATGTTTCAGTTTTTCTCCATCAATGTATACCACTATTATGATTTTAATTTATTTAATATACTATTATGATGACCTTAATAATGTTATAGCACGTATTTCATTAATTTAGTATTTACTAAAGTAAATAACACTTTGGTACATGTTATAAAGTGAAAACACATTTAATGCGTTTTTGTGCAGCCTTTCTTCTCGGGCCTCTAATGAAGAATAGTACTTGATTGGGCTTTCCCCATCAACACATGCACCTAAATAAATAACTATGCAAACAACCTCTTCCTCTTGTTACGTTATACATAATCACAGCAAAGTTGCATAACTAGATGGCCCCAATGGGGTAATTAAGTGGGAGTCTAGCCTCACACAATCTAATGGTATTTCATTTTTCAGTGGAGCAATCTGTCTATCCCTCTTTAATGCTAATATGTTGATCAGCAGACAGTGATGAGTAACATATTTAAACTGACAAAAAAAAAAGAAAGAAAACAAATAGCAAAGAAGGAGAATCCTTACCAGCAGATGAGTTGCCTGTGCAGCAGTCAAACTTATATCCAGACTTGTCTTGCCTAGACATGATGATGTTGAGAAGATGACACTAAAGGGAGCTTGCCCAGCATTAGATCTTCTCATTATAGTGATATGACAATGACCTGAGCTCTACCATCATGTCTAAGGAGTATAACATCTGTATGAGTTACTCCTAGGCTTGGAGCACACTAGATATAATGTACATTATTACATAGATGCATACAGCTGCTTGGTTTGGTACAGTATGTCTTGCCACTCTGTATTTCACTACTGCACTGTGGAACTATGTCACTGTGCACTGCGCTTCCCCATCTCAAACTAATTCTGATAGTATACGTCAGAGTAATATGCACAGTATACCTGATTATCTGCATCATTGCAATGTGTTTATAAACTGCAGGAAACAGCATGCATAGCATGATGAAAGTTTGAAGGATGTGAACTCATAGTGTGACTTGAGTTTAACATACAGACAAAACTGTTTAACATAAATGTAGCTGCCCCTGGCTATGGCATCACATCATTCCATAGTATGTTGGACTTGAGTAACACCACAGTGAATAATGGCACGGTATTTAAGATATATGTGGAACATGAGAACTTTATGCATAAATTTCTTATTTTAAAAATGTACTTTGCATTCATTGTTACAATACAAAATAGCTCAGATAGCAAAAAAAAAAAAAAAAAAAAACAGATATCTTAAATGACATATACACCAAACAGTTTATTTTAAAGTAGTTTTAACATTTTCCTAACTGTATTTTAGGTGATGCATCCCCATAAAGAGAAACTCTTTTACCTCTCAGCATTTTATGTGCCTTTAAGGAAGTGAACTTTTAAGTAGATTATTGTCATTATCACTTGTCATTTGTTACAGTTAAAATGACTCAGCACATCTCTGAGGTTCTTCTCCGTTATTTCTTTAATTTAGCAGCAGATTTCCTGTTGCCTTGTAATCAGTATCAGTGTTGTGATTTTCCCCTATCTCTTGTGATTGGCAAGATTCACACTTGAGAGTTTACAGTTTTCTTTAATTTATAGCAGCCAGCCAGACATAGGTCACAGTTAATGTGAGTATCTGTTAGATGAACCTAGTGAAAGGTTTTATTTTGGGAATGTTTTTAAAGCTAAGATTATAATCTTTTTAATATATCAGATTGCCTGGACCCATATTGCAACACTCAAGTAATCAATGGAGGATAGTTTAATACAAATGTTTTTACTGCAACAACCCTATATGATTTTAGATGTATAGATGAGTGAAAATACTAATGTGTTGAATATGCATTGAGTACTGCATATTAAGGATAGGATGAACATAGCCTTTACTTTTATACTTAATTACTTTGAGCGAGCAATTTAAAAACACTATAGCTTCTGAGTTTAACAAAAAAGAACAGGGTCTGTGTCGTGATTATAATATTATTACAAAAGGCTAAGTAAACAGAATGAATATGAAGTACTCTGCAAACCAGATTAACTTCACATCCTAAATGTCACAACATAAACTATAGCAAAACATTAAATTGTATGATGTTGAAGTCACAGAAAGGTTGCAGTGCCTTGTCTAATTTCTCTTTTCTATATTTGTCATAATGCTGAACAAAACTGAATATGATGTTATCAAATGACATGCTTCAAATGTATTACGCCCATTTTTTTGGGGGGGGGCACAGATTATCTTCATTTAATAATGTAATAACACATTTTATATTTTAACTGGCTTATTTGTAGGTGTTCTTATCTGTAAATCTGTTTTGCCTAGCACATTCATGCTAAGACTTACACTGGTCAAGTTTCAGGCTATGACATAAAATTAATCATATGATATACTCTTACTATGGGTTAATAGGTGTTACCCTGGTGTCAATAGTAAATATACATGGTATTTCTGTATAGAATCAGATTTGTATCATATTATGTAGGATTGTTGTGGACTACAGCTCTTTTGGGAGGGCATTAAGGAAACACATCTACCAACTCCAAAATATGTTTTTGCTTTCATTATTTTTATATTCTGTGCTATAGTAATCAGCATCACCTAAGTGTCTATTACTATAGTTTAATATGCTATAGCATAAAAAGCCAGTTACAGGACCAGTACTTATTCTGATCTTAATTTGAAAGCTTTGCTTTTTATCTCTCAGAATCCATTTCAGTTCCACTAAGGAATTATGATGCTTCCCCCTGATTTAGATAACATGGTGTCCTGTGAGATACAACTATCTTTCACAGCTTCAGGAATCTAATTTTTTTCATCTGAATTTCTCTGAGTTTTAGTAGTTAAAAAAATTCTCCTAATCGTTTTACAGGTAATGCCTCAATGAGTCATACTAGGTAAATGACAGGATTTTGTTAGGCTACTACCTAGGCTACTAATTTGTAGTTCTTCAACTGCTGAAAGACCCACCATCACACTCTTCTTTAGGTGTCAGACAAGTCAGTCTACTGAAGGAGCCCTGTCATAATGCAGGTCTTATATATAGAATGACATGTGCAAACTTCAGTTTCAAAACGTGTCGTTCTAAGATTTTTCTTTTTTTCTTTCATTTTCTTTTCTTTTCTTCTTTTTTTTGGCTCAAATATCTTCTTGTATTACATGTTGTTATACTGATGCATGTTTTTATTCATTATCTCATGGCATACTGTTAACTTCTATACTGGAATCACTGAGTGACAAATTAATACATTTTCTCTCTGTTGTGCATTGACCTTAATGTACTACTTAGTACTGAAAAAACAGTATTATCAGTTAAGAGATAAAAAATCCATTTTGATCTGTGATATGCATCTGGATACAATAATAAAGATAAAATTTTGTTGTCAGTGTTTTTACCATGAAGTCACAGTTTGTAAAGTTATGTTATCAATGCTTATTCTCACAAAATGCTAACTGAATGTGTGTTATGGATATCCCTTTATTCATTTCCTTCCTTATCAGGTGCCTACAAACAAAATCTGAATGTTAATTTAATTTATTCATTATCACCGCTCTGTACTCATCTCTCAGGAGAAATGCAGTGTGTCCTAACCACACACATTTGAAAGGTGTAAAACTAATGAGTTTTGCTCTGTCATGACTGATAGTAAATTACTATTTTATAGAGAGCTAGTTATGGAAAACTAAAGCTGCCTGTAGGTTTGTTACTATACTGGCCAAAAATTACAACATATATCCATTTGCTTATGTAGCATTGCAGTATAACTCATACCAACCTTTTCTTATAAAGGTGTCTCCAACAATTCACTTCAAGGAAAATAGTTTTACTTCAGCTGTTTCTAGTACATTTCTGACCTTATAAGATAGTTTCCTGGTGTAAAACTGTGGGAACCAATTGACTCTTCAAACTGCAAAATTTCTAATTCCTAACCTAGGCCTTGTGGGCTGAGACAAATTTCTTCATGAAATAATGTGAGAATTTAATCTGGAAATATAGGGTTCTTCATGATCTGGTGTACAAAAACTGAAAGGTACTGAAAGATTTTTCAACATTAAACAAAATTTAGATTATACTTCTGCAAGACAATTAACCCTACAATAAAGCCTAACAACTTTGGAGAGTGGAGTCTTCTTTAAAACCAGGAGTTAAGATGTGGGCTGATATGACTTTACCTTGGTCTGCAGAGACCTTGAGTGTAATGCTAAACTGTCTTTTTCATAAGTACAAGAAATTACTGTCAGCTATTATGATGGTCACAGATTTAGCCATTTTGAAGAACTGGAAGTAGAATACTACTCCCTTGGTTCCCATGGACAAGATGGCAGCCTCATATGGTGATTTGATTCCTCACACCCTCAACTAATGTTGAAGAAGCATTTAAATCATTAGGATATATCAAATGAACCATCACATTAATTTGTCATGAAGAATACTAATACTATTGCATGGGCTGCCAGTGAGTGGGTGTGCATGTTACTTTATACTACAATTGTATAGTTATCCTCTTTGTATGAAAGCATGGTATACAATGACCAAATGTTAGTGTACCATTTCTTTTTTCCTTTGAAAATTTCTTCTGTCCCCTATTTTAGTGTACAGATCAGATGCAAGGAACAGATAACTCTTGTAACTTTTTTGTATAGAAATTAGGGGATTACTTCAAGACTGCCACTGGTTTTTACAGTGCCATTAACATTTCCTTGTTCTCTTGACTCACTTGGAGAGTTGTTTTAGATTTCTGACTTTCTTATATTTGTCTTCTTCCTCCCAACTTACACTACATTTTTTTCTACCTTTACTGCAGGATATGGACAGTTCTGGTTCTGTCTTTTTGTTAGTGTCTCCCTGTAGAGATTTCTGATCAAGTAACTAGAACATTCACAAGTTGTCTGAGCACCTGCAGCGTAACAAGTCATTCATCTGTTTACATGTGAGCATAGCTAGTTGGGGCAATTTTAATTTTTCTCTACAGTTTTGTTTTCTCAGAATTAGTCAGTTTACTTTGTGGACTGACATTTGAATATGTTTTTAATAGATGTAACACAATCCATACCTTGCATATTAGAGAATAGGTGACGTACATCATGATCCAGCAGGGTGTTACTATACAGGTGATACCTACTGAAAAACAAGTCCAGCACTTGACAACACCATATTAAGGTGCTGTGAAGATCGGACAGAAAAAAAAAATAAATGGATGTCATTTTTTTTGTACTCCTTAAATGTGACTTTGCTGTGTAGCAAATGGAAAATTAAAAAAATAATAATAAAATTAAAATGTAAATAAATAAGAAAAAGAGTGAGTGAGTGTGAGTGTGTCTGTGTGTGTGTGCATGCACAAGAGAGAGAGAGAGAGACCGGTATATGTGTGTGTGAGAGTGAAACACAAGTTAGAGTGAGAAAGGGAAGACCAACACCTTTAGATAACAGAATGCAGTCTATCAATTTCTGAGCAATCAAAATTAAGAAATATGAAACTATAATGTCTGATATTATATTGACTGACCTCAATCCTCCATGATTTACTATAACAGGGAGACAGTCAAGAACTAGGCTGCAAGATCAGGGACAGTTAAGATGCAAGGGAGGTGGGGCATGAAATAGGCTATAACTGCGGTGTGTGTGTGTGTGTGTGTGTGTGTGTGTGTGTGTGTGTGTGTGTGTGTGTGTGTGTGTGTTAGACAGCAAAAGGAAAAGAAACTCAGAAAGTGAGATAGGAAATAGCATTGTAACATGCAGTCTATCATCAACTGGCCTTTAGTAAATAAATAAATATGAAACTAATGTCTGGTATTTTTGATTGACCTTGGCATGGGTCATGGGGGGGTTCCAACAACTGGGGTTGTAGCTGTTGGTGGTATGTGAATTTGTGAGTTGTCTGTTTCTAAGTGTGTGTGTGTGTGTGTGTGTGTGTGTGTGTGTGTGTGTGTGTGTGTGTGTGTGTGTGTGTGTGTGTGTGTAGCTAAGTGTGCTTTTGTAGACATTAAATATTGCTGCAGCTTTTATTTTCGATGTAAAATACTTCCTCCAACAACAATTACACATGCTACAGCAAGTCTAAAACATTTGGTTGAGGAACTACATTACATCAAAAGTATATTTAAGAAAGTATATAGTAACAAATAAAAAAGCATACAATTTAACATATAGCTCATTCTCTAAATGCAGTAATGCCTTCTACTTTGGGTATTTTCAGAGACTTGTATACTTTTGGCATCAGGTCTCCTAACACACACACCAGGGTCTGCATTCATTCTCTGATAATACCCACCCTGTTAAAGTTTATTGCTGGCTTATCATATTTACATCTGCTTGCTCAACTTTTTCCCCCTAAGGAAAGACCACTTTGTTATTTTCTCACTTTAATGTGTGATTATTCTTTTTAATGCCAAACAGAAATTTTTCAATAAAAAACATTAAGCTGAAAATGCCCTTGAAGTGCACACCTAACTTAAAATTATATTTAATAATCACACAGTGATTTTTTTTTTTTTCTTTTTTTTTTTGTGAGAATGTTTTGCTTTTTTTGTTTTAGGAACAGGGATATAGTTTGGTTAACTCTCATATTAATAAAGTGGTCCAAGGTGGCGTGATTTTCCCCCCTTGTCCATCATTACTATTGCATAGTAAGCCCAACCCATACCCAGCCTCTACCCGTAATCCCAGCCCTACAATTTGCCTTAGAAAAAAACTTTCTGCAACACTATCAGTATTCAAAGTTAGTATGCCTCAGTTTAGAGGTAAGGTTTTGGTTAACCAATTGCGAAAGGAAACTGTTTTTTTTACTTTTGCAATCAGTTTTTGTTTCCATATTTTAGGCTTTTCAATAAGTAGATTCTTGAAATGATTTCATTAATCACTTGTGCGTTAAGGTTTCTACATTTTGATAAATTATAATATATTCAATTTTATACACATATACATGTATATACGTAATGGCTATATGGCATTAAATTAATTAGATACCTCTTTTAAATACAAAGTATTGAAACTCAGTAAGTAATATATGCATTCAGCACCATTTCACTCACATACACTCCCACTTCTACACTAGATATGAGAACATAAACACGTGGGTAAAGAAAAACTCACTCATATGCCTCAATCTCAACTTATAGAAACAACAACAGCCCAGTATTAAAATAATAATATTAATAAAAGCAAGTTCAGCATTTATGCAGAAGTGAAAGGTACTTCACAAGCTTTACTGTACTAACTTCTGACTAAACATCAACGTTGAAAAGAGCAAAGTTCTTACACCCTTGCACAGCAATCTATAAAGCTAGAGTAAAATGTTGATGAACGAGTGATTTGACTAAACAAACCATGAAATCAAAGCTTCAAAGAAAAAACTATTTGATCAACTGAATGGCTCCTATACTTTACACACACACACACACACACACACATATATATTTATATATATATATATATATATATATATATATATATATATATATATATATATATATAAAATAGGATTTATATCAACATGCATAATGTCCACACTAAGACACGAATTGACTGACATTATGCATGTTGACATGCTACTACCCATGCATTGAGCAGTAATCTTGTCACATGCAAAATTTTAAAGAAAAAACCCTAAAGAATTTTTTTTTGAAGGGAACAAGCCCCCAGCACCTCTCACCACCTTTTAATTATATATTCAAACTCTGAGACTGCACAATCTGCAGGGAAAGGGAATATTCCCCTACCCAGATATTGTTGATTTTGCATACCCGTCGACCATCTATTTAGTCGACCAAATTGTGCCGAATAAACAGATGTCAACCAAGGAATTGTTCAATGAGACATCACCAAATCTTTACATCATCTTACTCTGGGAACAATGAAAACTAACCCCGGGAAAAGAACAAGCTGGCCACCATGGTGAACTTTTCCCTTTACCCACTTTAGTGTGATCTCAGAGTTGGTATGTTTAGTTGGTGGGTGTGTGGGTGTTGCAGACCCCCACATGGGAGGGTTTTACTTGCTTCCTTGTTTTATGTTCTGGTGGCCAAATGGTTCTTTTCCAGGGGATAGGTTTCAGTTCTGGTTGTTTGATGTTTTAAAATTTTGCTGATGTTGTCTTGATGAGTTCATCTTTGCTTATGTGGTATTTCAATACTTTGAAGTATACCCAAATATATATATATATATATATATATATATATATATATATATATATATATATATATATATATATATATATATACATACACACACACGCATATATATATATATATATATATATATATATATATATGTGTGTGTGTGTGTGTGTGTGTGTGTGTGTAAGTAAAGAAAGTGCACTTTTGCCGAAGCCTAGTCGCCAGATCGGCTGACTAAAAAAAAAAAAAACAGAAAATGTGTTGTGCAGAGGGCAAGCCCCCCTGCAGTCCCCTAAGTGGATGGCTGTGCCCTACACACCCCTACTTAAATATACCAACTCAGAGATTGCACTACAGTGAGGAAAAAGTAATA
Source organism: Protopterus annectens (assembly GCF_019279795.1). Lineage (NCBI taxonomy): Eukaryota > Metazoa > Chordata > Ceratodontiformes > Protopteridae > Protopterus > Protopterus annectens. The sequence continues at coordinate 354,331,014 of NC_056749.1, forward strand.
TTCCCATTCTGCACTGTATTGTGATCACCGTACTTCGTTTTTGAAGTTTTGATATTTCGAACAACTGGTCTCGACCAAGTGGGTTACGAAGTACTGAAACTTTGAACAAACAAAGTAGACCCATATATATAAATCTTGGGTAATATAGTAATTTTAATAAGTACTTACCTATCCTCAAAAACAACAAAAAAATAAAAAAATCCATTTTTAAAGTAACAGTTCTTCAATTATGTTTTCAAAAAATATTAATAATGTTACTCACATCTTGACAGATTTTTATTTCTAAACATTTTATGTTCCTTCTCAATTTTATTTAAACTTACTATCTAGTAATTGCTTTACCAGCCACACTTTTTGAAGCTTTTCAATTTTCTCATCTATTTCTTCAGTTTAATAATTTAAATCTCCTATAGTTAGTAAAATATTTGCAAAAATATGTATTTTATATTGACAATCTATGTTCATTGAGAATCCATCAGTTTTTTCATTGTTTCTTATACTATGAGCTACCAGTTTGATAATGAATGGAAAAAACAGAGGTGATAAAGGGCATCCTTGCTTTTGTTTAAAGTGAATTCTTGAGAAATGTAAGATCCAATTTTGACATTTGCTTTGGAGTCTCTATACAGGTGTTTTATTATTCCAATAAACTGTTCTGGAAATGCAAACACTTCTAAAGATTTAAACAAGCAGTTCCAGTCTACAGAATTAAAAAGCACTCTCAGTATCTAAGCTAATTAGGGACAGTTTCTTGTTCATTACTTTCAATAAATCTAAGATATTTACTACCTTTTTTATATTTTTGAACACTAATTTGTTGACTATAAATCCTGTTTGATCTTTATTAATTAATTTATCTACTATATCTCCTAATCTTGTAGTGAAAATGGAAGTACATATGTTATAGTCTTCAATTAATAAAAGAAATAGGTATATATGAGGAAACTAGCTTATTATCCTTTCCTTGTTTAAGTACAGGTGAGATTGTAGAAAATTTCCACAAGAGGTGAATTATTTTGTCACTCTTGTGTTATCCTGAAAACATCACTCAGTAATTCTGAAATATTTAATGGAAGCAAACCATATAATTTCATACTTAAACTATCAAACCCTTGAGCTTTACCAGTTTTGCCTTTTTTAAAGGTTATTTAACTTCTATCAAGTAATAGGCTTATTCAGCAGAGATATTTGTTAGTCATTATGTTTATTAGTATTATTTTTCTTTAAGTAATTGTCAGTTTTGTATTCATCAGGATTATTATTTTTATCTTTATTAAGATCTCATGGATTTAAAAAAAAATATTATGCATTTCCTCTATGTCTGAAGTAAGCTTATTAGTGTGCGGATTTCGGATATCATTGATTTGTGCCATTTTGTTTAACATCTTGCTTTTATTAGCTAATCAATGTAGGTTGTTTGATGACATTGCATAACTGTGCACTTTTTGTTTTTTTCTAAAGATATCTTCACTTTATGGGTTAAACCTGTTTCATATTTTGTCATTAATTTTTTAATGACTTCAGTATTATCTGATTTCATTGTTTATCGTTCAAACTTCACTTTATGTATTTCATCTTGTATTACTTACCAACTTTTTATTTCTCTCTTTCACTTCATCAGTAGCTCACCGTCCCAGATTATTTTTAATATGCATTTTAAGGTGTCCCATGATATGATTTTACTCATCTGACCATTATCATTCAAAGATAAAAAAAAATCTAAATTTGTCCCTTAAGATAACTTTTAAATTCTTTTAATTTCATCATATATATACTGCGATTGTATAAATAATCTGAACCTTCCTTATATCCATTACTATATTAATAGTTAGTATATTATGATCAGATAAAGGACAATTCATAGTTCTAAAATAATTCAGTTTATTAAATTAATCTATAGAGGCATACATCCTATCAATTCTAGCTTGTATCCGATGTACATAAGAATAATGAGTGAAGAACAATGACTTATATTCTGCTTTTACAAGTAAATAAACTAAATTATTATTACTAATCCATCTATTTAGTGCTTTAGCTGATGCAGGTATTTTTAGCTTACTTCTGTTCACTTGTATCTTCTATACTAGATATGCAGTTACTGTCCTCTTCTAAAATTAAATTACCCTTCCAATGACTTTATAGTAAGTTTAAGTGATCTTCAGCCACTTGTAAACACATTCCAGGAATTCAGTAACAATTAGCTAGTATATAGAGTTTTCCATTACATTTAATTACTACAGATGTATACATTCCTTTGGGACCATTAATGGATTCCATGAATTTAGGCTTTACAGTAGATTTTCTCCAAAGTATAGCAGCTGTGCTCCTATTTTTGTTAAAAGAAGCAGATGACAACATTTCATAACCTACATTATTTAAATAGGGCATATATTTATTTATCAAGTGAGTCTCTTGCAAGAATATAATGTCTCCTCAATTGAATTTTAGACATCTCAATAGTGATTTCCTTTTCTTGCCAATATTTTATCCTTTTATATTAATATATAATGGATTAAAACTATCAATATTGTGTATTTAAAATGATTTCTTTTAAAATATAATATGACATTTATCCACTATAGTATTTTAATTTTATATATATATATATATATATATATATATATATATATATATATATATATATAAGACTCTAATGCATTCCTTCAACACTATCTTAACATTCCACATTTTTTAAATTCTTCCTTTCTACAATCTAAACTACTAAACTCATAAATAACAAAAACAAAAACAAGTCTAGAACTGAAAGTGTATATATTGCTAATAAAACCCAACCTGTCATGGATATCAAAGTTTCTGGTTTGCCTGTCATACAGACAACACCTAAAAATACCTACCTAAATTTGTCATTAATCTAGCCAAAAGCTACTGTGACTTATAAATAATTAATATTCTATTTTATATAGGTTAACAATAATAAGAGACTATTAACTGAGTTCAATAATTTGTAATTTAAGACTATTCCCTATTACTATATAAAAGTTAAATAATCCGCTTCTGGTAATTACCAATATTAAATAATCCAAAAAATAGTATGGTATGTATTTATTTATGTAATAGTAGTATAATTTACCGATTAAATAGTTTTAAATTATTCACTCAGTCAACATTATTATAACTAGCTCTCTAAATAAGTATAACAGAGTGGAGCCCGAAGAGGTAACGACATCTATAAAGCTACAGGTGACAGGTAGTCTTATCATACTAAACTACAATACAAAAGGTAAATCAATGCACATATATATTTATCATGCTAAAATACAGCAACATATTTATAGGTCTAAAAAAAGCTCTGAATTCATTTTTAAAGTACAAAATGTATGTATATTATTGAGGTCAAAGAAAAAGAGTTGTTATTTCTATGGAGTCAAAATGTTATATATATTTGCAATCTATAATATATTTAAAAGCTACAATGTGTTTAATTCAAATCCCATTCTCCCTTCATGGATTCAAACATATTGAAATATCTACTTTACTTTCTTTAAAAATGGATGTACTGTTTCAGTAATGAAATGCTCTAATTTCAGCTTTGCCTTATGAAATCACTTATTTCATGAAATCTTAGTGAATCTAATAATATACAACATGTAGAAAGCTTCAAAGTTCACATGACCACACTTCACATTTCAGCTTTCATATTATTTTCAAATATTTTATATGACTTTCTATGTAAATCATATGAAATCTTGTACATTCATATTTTTAACATATATAGGTATATGCATATAGATAGTTCTTGTAAACAGTCTGTTATTTAAAAGACAATGACATGATTCTATTATTAAATGCTTAACTTGTCTGCCCATTTTCTCCCTATTTACAGTCCCTGTTATGAATAAACAATAACACAGTATTTAAAATATTTTAAATCAACTGTTTCTCACCACTAGAACAGTACCTTATTGTACTGTTGTGATTTCACTTTCAAAGCACTTTTATCCCTTCCTGGAAAAGCTTGCTGCAGTCTCCAATTCATTAATGCCATCAAGGCAAATGAATACAGGTATTTTTCTGGCCAATTCCCCCTTCCCAAAATGACATCACCACAACTGTCCTACAAACCCACCCATGCTCTGATGTCACAGCTCCCTGGTCATTCCCCTACCCATACAGAAAGTAAAGGCTAGAACAAGGAAACAGTACATGAGTCAAGTCTCCTGCTGTGAGCTGTCAATCACAGCAGGTAACAGCTTAAATTATCCTTCGCAGTTTGACAGCTAGAGAAGGTAGGTGTGAAAGGGGATGGGAGATGAGTCAAAGTAGTACAATTCAGGCTTCACAAAAAAACTGAAATTTAGCTATTCTCAAAAGAAGCAGCAGCAAAAAGCACTTTGAAAGTCTGTTCTTTAGCATTTATAGGTTCATAGGTTCATAGGTAGATACTAGGCTATCTGCCCTAGGGCATTTATAAGCCTAGCCAGAGTGTATTTGGCTTCCGCCTCCCTATTAGATTAGCCTACTATGCCTCTGTAAAGTAGGTCACAGAAGGTACTCTTAAGATTAGTTTACTGTGCCTCTGTCTAGCAGGGACACAGAAGAGATCCCAGGGGTGAATTTGCGATTTCCCATCCACACGTCCAGATTTCACTTGAAGAGGGTCAGTGAGGGGCTATGTCTAACATGTCCAAGCTTATGTCATACAAATGCACACTAGTCCTGTAAAGCCAAACTGTAAGCTAGGTAAACAAAAAAAGAGTTTAAGTTGCAAACCAAAAACATTAGGCAGACAAGAGCATTCGGCAAAATCAGGGAGAGTTTCACATTTTTTTCACACAAACTGGCCAGATGGTAACATTTCAACTTATTATACACCAATATGCATTAGTCCTTAACACCAGGCTAGGAAATAGAGAGGGCAAGCTGCTTTAATCCATACCACAGCTAGACCCTCCCCAAATCTGGCTGCCTGCCATCATATAATAAGAGTAAATATTCCAAGTTACATCATACAAATGAACACTAGCCCCAATGCCAGACTTTGAAGTAAGCAAATAAAGATGGCCAGTTGGTTTCAACCAAAGCAAAGCTAGCCACTACCCTCCAAAAAAGATAAGATAAATTTACTCTACTCTCTATTACCATGGTAGCTCAATGGAAAGACGCTTAAGGGTGTAAATGTCCATTCAGCGTCCAATTAAAGGCATTGTTCCAGCTTCATAGGAGGAACCAGATCAGTTGCATGAACAGCACAGAGCCTCCTAGACTGTAGCACTGTCCTGGGCTTACATCATGTCTGCCTATAAAATACATGAATGCCTATCACTTAACCAAACAATAGATTGTTTCAAAAATGTGTATTGGTGGACCATTTATTTCTATATCCATTCACGTTGAGTCTTTGCATTTAAAATAATAGGATTACAACTATTTCTTTTAGCCTATAAGAATAGCAATTTCTTTCATTGGACCAATCTTACAAGACTTCCACTTATCAGAATGTTTATTTCATGTTGCGGAAAAAATGTTCATCTTTAAATGGCAACAATTACACAGTTGTCTTCTGTGAAACTCCCCTATTCTGCACTTCCCATAATGCAGGCCCATAATTGAGTACAACGCCCCTTTCGGCATGTACCACACAAAGCACCTGCAGCAACTGGAGACACCTCACCGGTTTCTAACTGAGATCAAGGGACTCCAGCACATGCCTTACACAGACCGACTAAAGTCCCCTGCCACTATATTCACTATCATATAGACTTCTTCGGGGATACCTATGCCTGGCTTGTAGAGCAATCTCTGACCAAACCTAATGAATTTGCTGCACATCTGTAAATCAGACAGGACTAGAGTTATACTTTCCAGGGCCTAAATACGGCCTTCGACTCGAGTAGGATGTGCTAGAGGGACAGGTTTGTCTCCTAGTGACTGCCATTCTTTGGAACAGGCTGCCGATTTGTGTGAAGTCGAACACCTCTATGACACTGTACAAAAAGAACCTGAATAAGTGGACAGAGCACTGTAAATTCTTACCAGGGATAGTGCCCACATCCCTCCTGGACATACGCAGTCATTAATAAATACAGTCCTGGTTATTGACTAGATTATCTATATTATTACACTGGGATGAAACAACTAGGCTTGAAATGACCTCCGGGTCGATAGCCTAGTAACCTCCTATGATCCATTTTTGGAGCAATATGCACCATCAGACAATATTGAGACTTAAAGACAGCAGGAAGAACCATGTTGCTGTTGTTGTCTTTCGGCTTTTCCCAGTTAGGGGCCGCCACAGCGGAACTCCGGTCCACTAATGATTGGCAGTAGATTTTTGCGAACACAGAGGTGCCAGCTCGACGTTCAACCTTCCACGAAGGCACACCCGTTTACGCATGTCTTTCGAATGCCCACCCAACCGTGGGGAGGACATGCAGACTCCACACAGAAGGCACTCCCCGCACTCCAACAAAGAACTGAATGGGAGAACCTCTTGCTGTGAGGCTACCGCTGCATCACCACGGCTTCTAGCAGGAAGAACCATGCTTTAACCAAAATAACAACTGATTTAGTGACACACAAGGAAAAAAAAATCAGTCCGGGCACAATAAAAATTGTCAAAAACTTCAAATGCAAACTTGTGTTCATTAATACAACAGCTTCATGAAAAATATTATATAGACCAAGAAACCATGGGACATTTGTACTGTTTGTGCTTGTGTGTTTTAAGTAGTCATTGAACAGCATGAAATATTACTTAAAACTGACTGAAGACAGCAGTAATACATATAAAATCAATGCAGTGACAGGAGCTTTAGTAAGAAAGAGGCCTGTGTGATGTAATTTTGTATAGACCTTGTGTGATGTAATTTTTTACAGACAAGTACTCCACTGTGAGATACCAAGAAGCAGACTAAGCAATCAGGATCACTTCAAGATACTAGATCAAATGTGGTCAGGCTCAGAAATTATGCATAAAAATATTTAAAACCATATAAATAGGCCCAGAGTAGTGTTAAAATGTAGGAAATACCAAACCATGATGAGTCTGTGGGTGCAGTTATCCTTTAAATATATATATTTTTCCTTAGTTTTGCACTAGTATTCTTCCTTATTCTCTACAGCTTGTATTTTAAAATCTCCCATCAAAGAGATATTTAATCATCACCTTTCTATTAAAAACTATAGTATGTGTACATATTTCTCATTTTACTGATATTGCTCTTTTATTAATCTTACATACTAAATGTTTCATTTTTTAAATTTCTCCAAGTCTTTTGGATTTCTACTACCAAGACAGGAATCGACCCCATTCCTAAGTCAAAGTACAATTAAAGTAATTGTCAGATGTTTCCAGCCCATGGTTTTAGATTTAGAGTCCTTCAGATTCTATACCCTAACAAAAGGGAAGGTGATACATTAGGCACACTAGAACTATATGAGTTGAGATGGATTTTAACACTTAGGGCACATTTAGAACCTGGCCTCAATACCTCACTCAATATTAGACCAGCTCTTCTGTGACCTTTTATTTCCCTATCTAAAATACATCATGGTTTAGATAAAGTAATTAGTTTTACATTTTTATGACACCACTGAACAAAATAGCTGCTCCCTCATGGGTCGCTTTTATTATTTGGAAAGAACTTTCTTTTGTTTCTTGTTTTTAGCGTGCTATTAAATATGTTATATTATTGATTTGGATAAATATATCCTTTTATATATTGATGGTTTTACCGAATAACAGTGATTACAATTTATACAGACTATATTTAAACATGAGTTTGCTATTTTTATACCTTGTTTGTTATTTATTCTTTTTCTGTTTTATGAATGCCATCATTTTTTCAGTTTTCCCTCCCCCCACCCCCCCCTCCCCTCTTCCCTCCCCCCTTTCTCCTTCTTTCATAGAATGTCCTAATACACAAGAAATGTTATCAGTGAATATTTTATAATAGAACTTAGGTTCTGATTTTAAATATTTTATAACAAGGTAGTTTTTATTGAGTTAACATATGATCACTTACATTCTTTGGCAGAATTTACATTGTAAGATATGTCAATAATATATGCACCTTAGGCCTTGGTTTCAAGGTTGCCTAGGGTATATTTAATTGATTTTTTAAATTGATTAATTAGAACTGTTTTCCCGCCACTAAGGCTTATTAACTGGGGCGTGGACATATGTATAAAAACAGAAGTGTTTTATGAATTGTTGTAACCTGATGAAGCGCACTTTTTAGGTGCGTGAAAGCGCTCGTTCTGTTTTCATAATTAAAGATTCTTTACCATCGTGGTGGCTCCAGTAATTTGTTTGAATACAATTAAAGTTCATGCAATTAGTATTGCTTCAATCTTTGATGTCAGCCCAAAGTGTTCTTCACAGCACCTGCAATGTGTCCAGTGCTGACTCCTTTTTGCAGTTTGTACCAGGTTACATGGAGTGGTAACATATCTAAATATGATTGTAGATTCCTTTTTATAAGACCCCATTGCTCTTACTACTGTTGGAGCTGTCTGGGTATCTTTCTTCCACATTGATCTCATTTCTACCTGCAGATCCTGATATTTTATGACTTTGTCTCTCTCTATATGCAAGACACTGTAGTCACTGGGTGTGGTGATATCAATGACAAATATTACTTCTGTCTTCTTTTCTTGGACCACTGTTTTTCTAGCATCTATTTTTGAACTGTTGGTAATGGGTGATCCCATGTTATATAAACTTCATCATTTTCTATGATGCTTTGAGGGTCATATTTCCAGTGCCAATTCAATACCATAATGTTTGCACAATCCCCAGTGCAACAGTCTTGCCACATTATTATACCTTTCAATATACAGTCCTTCTGACATTACTGTGTCACAACAAGTAACAAGGTGTGTGGCTGTTTCAAATTTGGTTTTACAAAACCTACATTTTTCTACTTCTCCCACATGTTCAATGGATTTTATAAACCAGCATGTATGTAACCCACTATCTTGGGCTGCAAATATTAACCTTTCATCTCATGGTTTGAATTTGCCTCTCATTAACCATTCCTCCATTCATTCCTGATCAACATGAGGTTCTTCCAGAAGTTTTCTATACTTGCAACTAAATTTATGTTTTTTCCACATTTCTTGCTTTCTCATCTGGTCCTTCACCTTATATTCTTTCTTTTGTTTTTTTGGCACATTCAGTTGCTGCCTGATTTTTATCTACTTCTGGTTTGATTTCCATTCCTGCTTGACACCGATATGCTTCTGCTAAATTAAGCAGAGAAGTCATCTTAGAGTTATTCTCTTCATGTTTCAAAATTTTCACTACATTTGAGTTTTGTGAGGTCAGTGCAGATCTATACATGTAATCAGTTTCAAGGGAGGGGCCACATCCATTCTTTGGAACAGGAAATATATAATCTTGGTATACACTGACTTTTATAAATCATTTGGTGAGCATGAAGCATCCTTCTTGTTTTGCTGTCTAATCTCTCCAACATGTTTGGGGCCAGTCAATCACTCCAAAACTGTAAGTTAGGACAGGAAGAGCAAATTGGTTTATAGCTTGAATTTTGTTCCTAGATGTCAATACTGTTTTCAGTATTAATTTAAGTCTTCATGTTTTATTGTTGATCCTTAATCAATTCCCAAATTTTTATACACTCCATCTTGCTCAACTTTTTTTATATCACATTCTTGTTGCAAACTGATGTTTTCCTGGTGTTGCAGTTTTCCTGCTTTAAAGGTTGCTTTTGCACACTTAGCAAGACCAAATGACATTCTTATATCATCTGAAAAAGTTTTGACAACCTGCAGCTGTGCTTTCAGTTCCTCATCTCATGCGCTATGCAGTTTTAAATCATCGACAGAGACGATGAGAAGTCTTTACACTTTGTTGTTTTCTAGGAGCCAAATTATAGCCATTGTCAAAGCTGCTAAGTAAATAGCATAATAGGTTAGTGGCAAGACATAATAGCAATGGTGACAGAGAGTCACCCTGGAATATCCCCCTTTGGATTTTTATCCCTGGGATAATAATCTGTCTTTTATCATGGCTTAATTGCAAAGTGGTCTGCCATTGTTTCACAGTCATTCCTTGTGCCTTTGCATATTTTTTATAATATGTTTACTCTTTTTATTAATTCTAGTATTGCAAGCAATCTTGACTACATGTCAAAGAATTCCTGCCTGTTTAACTTGAATGTGTATTTTTAGCCATTGTGAACTGCTGCTCTGATCTGAGCTACATGTACTGACATCAGAATTTGTCTGTAAGTTTCTCATTTTAAGCTATCATCAGTAACAAGCATCTAACTTTACTTCTTTCAATTATTATTTACAGTTAATATAGATAGTTACAGGTAATAACACTACAGCATAGTCTGGTACTTTTCCTTTATCGGGGCAACAGTCATAATGAGCGTTTAGAATCCTAGCGCTCATTATAATGTTGATTATTCAGCTATTGCTGAAGTGGGTATGACACACACTTAATTTCTTGTGAAATTTATTAAGTGTGGTTGATCACATTTAATAAATAATGACAATTATTTCACTTACAGACTTAGGTTACTTGGAATAATGCATGTCAACAGGGTTTAAAAGGAAATGAATTAGCATGCATTATTCAGAGAAAAATCAAGTGTATAACTGAAGTGATTGCCGTTATTTATGAAATGTGATAGACCACACTTTTCTCCTAAAACTGCCAGTTGTAGGGAATGAGGAGGGATTTGAGCCAAAATCAAGAGCAAGTTCTGAGGTATATGTACATGAGACACACATTAATCAGATTGTGTGAAATGGCAGGTAAATGTCATGGTCACGCTTTGAAACCAGCTGAAATGCAGAATAAAACAGAAATGCTTGAACATTTCTTCTTTTCACGTAAACCACAGTCTCAGTAGTTAAATGCCACACCCCCCAAGAAATAAATAGACTGTAGTGGTCTTTAGTTATCATAGTCCTGTAATGCACTACCTTTCCAACATGCCTAGAAGTGAGTGTGCATGCGTGTACGTGAACAAATGAGTTGTAATATTTTCCCTTTGTGAACTGTTACCCTTTTTTTATACTTGAATTTCTGCACTTTGTTAACAATTGGGAAACATTCAGGCACTCCCACACTTCTTCATTTCTTTCCCATTTGGTGATGAACATCACTTGCCATTTCCATCTTCTGAAAATGAAATGAAATCAGGAAATATCTGTTGCCCTGATAACGGAAAAGTACCCATTAGCTATTAACATGCAATTTTTTGTCTTACCAATTCTTCACTTCTAAGATAAGAAAAAAGGTGGTTATTTTGAGTAGTTTTCTCACATATATACTTGATAAAAGAAAGACAACGTTCTTTTCATTTTTTGTAGACATTGGTGATGAACTTTGACTTAGATTTTCTTCAGTACAGCTCAAGGTGGGAAGAATCCAACATTTTGACAGAAACGGAACATTCGTTTGTTCTCAAGCCTTCTGTGTCAGTTGCTTCATAACTGACATAAGTCTTGAAGCTAAAAGTCCAGTACAAATCTTTTACTTAAAGGCAAATCATTTTTTTAGAAAATAAAAGCCCTGTAATTAGGGAATGAAAGTCAATTGTTTTAGGCTTTTTAAATTTTAATTTTAGAATCAGTTTTCCAGGAATTCAGCTTACTCGGTCTCTTCAGGGATATGCTGTTCCACTCCATTCTTTAGTATTATTAAGGGTTTTATTACTGTTAACAAAAGTGATCCCTCCTCCATCATGTTAAATATTTTGGTTTCTTCAGAAATATATAATTTGATCTTTGCAGGAAACACCAAAGTGGCTTTAATATTGTCCTGTTAAATTCCTTAATCAGTGGGAAAGAGGATTTTCTTTTATTCATTACTTTATTGGAATAATCACTGTCCAATCTGACTATTTGCTCACCTATTTTAATAGGTGGGCTGGACCATGTTGTTTTAATATTTGATCTTTTTCTAAGTAGACATTAACTTAACTATAATTGAACATGGTGGTGAGTTTTCTTTCTTCAAAGGTGCCCTCAGGGATCTATGTGCCCTTTCACTTCCAAAAGATAAACTTTCAGGTAGATGTATGTTTTATGTAGCCAGGTAGTTAAGAAGTTCATTATATTGTTTCTCTCATATTCCGTTATACCACAAATTCTAATGTTATTTTGTTCCAGTCTATTTTCTAAAACAAGTTTTTCTATGAGTCAGTCATTTTGTATTAAGAAGAAATTCAGTCTGAGACTCACCTTCAGTTATTCTTCCTTCATGATTATTTAAGGTTGCTTCCATGCTACTGATTTTTTGCACTTTGTTGTTTCATAAGAATTTCTAGATGTTCCGTCTTCTTTCTTGTCTCTTCTTTGAAACTTTCCAGTTTGGCATCCAGTACATCCTGCATAATAGATATTAGTGACTGTATGTATTTTTAATAGAAAAATCCAAAATACCATTTCTTGAAAGACTCATATTTAAGTCTTTTCTCTCTAAACCAAGCAGTTGAAATTCTAACAGAAGTATTACAGCTTTTGAAGATCTTGAAGATATAAATCTTTTCTCTGACTTTTAGAAAATAAAATTAGCTAACAAATATCTCCAGATTTTAATATTTTGATCATATTTTCTGTCAGAGAAACGTTTTCAGTTACAGAGCTTTCACCAGTTGCTACACTTACTTAGCCATCTTGTCCATGCCCTAAATCAATTTGCATTTTTCTAGAGCCTTGTAATGTGTTTTTATTTCTGATTGAAAATTATATAACAGGCATGATATTTAAGAAAGGAAGGGACCAAGGACAGAGAAAGCATGGTCTGTCCACTGAAGCCTAGTTTGCATGATTTGGAGGAGTGGAACTGAGTGGCTAAGATTTCTAAGGTTGTATACTTGTGCATCCTGAGAAGTCTAAAGGCTAGTGGTGGGGTGATACCTTTCTTGGCAAGTTTAAACAGTCCTGAGGTGAGTAGAAAGTCTTCCAGTTGTTTCACAGGTAACCAGTTAGCTTTTCTTAGTGGTTTGCTAGTAGTGTTCATTTCTACAGAGAGTCATGAATTTGCACATGGCATTTAAGATACACTGAATGGAACATGCATCCTTTAGATGCTGAGCCAGTATGATGACTTTACCTATGGCATTTCTGCATGGTCTAGAAAATAAAAAGAAGATTCTATTAGGCCAGAACAGAACAGAGTTCATTTCTGTGAGTGTAGTCCGAGTGGAGATAGAAATTTAGGAAGGGGTACAATTAAATACCTAGGTATATGAATGAAGCGACACATTCACTAGTATTATACTGATGATCTAGGTTTTATAAAGGTCTGGAGAAAGAAGTGAGCTTTTGCCTAGTATCAAAATGTATTGTACCAAAATGCAGATAAATAATTCAAAGATCCCATGTTATAAAAATCTTGCAGAAAAGGGTTTTGAGTTATAGATGCATCTGAAAAAGACATAACTTTATCAGCATTTTATACAGTTTTAACAAGAAACTATTTCAAGTATAATTATGCATGGTTCATCATCATGTGTATCCAGAGCTGAAAATTTTAGAATATACAGTTCACAGAGGTCATCTTTTTAACTTAAGATAGTGAAATGTGACTGTTAAAATACCTTTTAGCTATCCTGGAATTTCAGGGATATCCTTGGTTTTGGCTCAAACTTTTGCTGTGTCCCTACTAATCCTTCAAAAGGGATCAATTTAGGGAGAAAAGGTAATAGGTTATAGCAATAATTCGACATATATACTTACTTTACCTCAGAATATGAATGACAACCCACATTCCTAAATTGTGAAAACGTGTCAAATATAATAATATTAATATTCTGATAAATGTTCCAGATTGTCCCTGATTACTTCCGGATTTGTTCCTGATTCTAGTGGTAAGAGGTTGAGAAGCACACATTTTTATTAATTAATATATTTAGTACTACCTACTTTTTTTTCTCACTGTTTGCTAATTTTCTAAGACTTCATTGGACAGTAATAAAGCAATAGTATATTTCAGTGTTCTCTAGGGCTAGCTAATTACAAAATGGGCATTGCGTATGAATTTTCAAAACTCTTTTCTTGTGTCTTTCTGTTTCTCTATATTCGGGGGTGCTTTCAATCACTTGTAATTTAAGGTAAACTTGCAGGAATTCAATACTTATTCAAATCCTGTAAAATAGCTTTTTGCTTGGGTTTATATGATAATCTGACAGATTGCGCCATTCAGCAAATTTCTAGGGAAGAGTGCACAATCATATATTTGCTGCCTCTTCAATGAAATGACTGTAAGATGACTTACAGCATACCTCTATCAAACTTGAAACATGGGAAGAATACTCTAAATGACTCCTAAATCCAAATAAAATTAAAATGGTATTTTATTTTCCAACAAAATAATCAAATTATCTCAACATAAACAAAAACATTATCAGTCAACTTGTATTAGAATTGAGAGAGAATACGAAATACAAAAGAACTAACAGTAATAATGAGCACATAAGATTCTATCAGCACATTTTACATGCAGTTCAAAAAAATTAATTATAAGCAAAATGTTCTTTATAATGTAAAGCCTTTTCTGACAGCATATGCATGTAACATTATGTCTCACCCATATCTACTCCCTAGTCTCCTGCACTCATCATCTATCTTCAATAATCTACATTTCCCTCAGTCATTAGTAAAGTCATAATAAGATTGTCCACAATATCCTCTACATCCAAGACAGATGTTCTGCTAGGTGCCAGTTGTTAAATTGGTATACACCTCACAGAAAACTGTGCTCACCAACCAACCACCTAGTACTCACTCAAAAATCTAAGAATCATAATCGGGATTGCAAATACTTTGTATCATTGTGAGACAGTCAAACTTGATCCCATCAGATATCATGAATGTCTCATCTTACCTATAATTTGAAATCTCATTAAAGGTGCTCCTCTGAAGAAATGGTGCTGTACTTATAATCTTATTCCAAATTTTATAACATCTATTATTTAAAATCCCATTGAAAGCATGCCTATCAAAGCAGTCCTGCACAAGTACCAGTCTCATTGCTAAGTCATCCTCATGTGGTCAAATCAAGGAAATATCATAGTACACTCACACTTTGTCTATAGTAGTCTCCTGGTTACAGGTCACAAGTGAGTTTAACTGTTTTATAAAATATGCAGGTCTCAATAGCTTTCTTTGTGCTAAAATTATACTTGGAGTGTATGCATGCACTCTAAAATAATGCTGAATGTTCTACTTATGTGTGTGGACTTAACATGCTATATACACTATGTCTTATTGATGGGTTTGAGCTTCACATCCTATAAGTACTATATAGTTTACAGAACATGGTGTTTACCTACTATGTTATAGAGTCCTGAGTCTCACATAGTACATTTTTAATGTTAGCTCATTCAGTATATGTAATGTGAAGCTTTTTACCTTGGACTCTGCTGAAAAAGGGCTTTTTAATCAGAATTTCCTGGTACAAGGAAAAATTATATTTTTGTAGCTGTAATAGTATTTATGTTCAAAAGTAGAAAATCCTAATTTTTATTATACCATATGATCATAGAATGCCTCCTGCTAGCTTTATTTTTTTTACTGATGGGAAGTACTCCAAAATGCATTTACACTTGCTTAGTACTTTTACTTACACTTACGTATTACTAATTTATGATATCTAAATTAATTTAAATGAAGTGAGGTAAAAAGCATCAAAAAAGAAAAAAGGTAAATGATTTCTTAGAACAATAAATATGGCATGACTCTAAACTGGAGGAGTGTTTCTCTTGTGTTTATAATTCAAGACGAGTAATATTGTTAGTAGTAATAAACTTTTGCAGTCTGACACTGAACTTCATTTGGTCCTTATGGAATGTCAGTTGATGGTATCAGAATTATTGATAGATTCATGGAGCTCACAAGGCAGTGTCACTCAATGGACCATGATCACTTCGCAAATACCTACCCTCATAGGGTGCCTCTTTGAAGACAAAGAAAGTCGGTTCAAGGATGACTTTTTGGGTGATCATCTAATCATCATGGTTTGTCTTGAAGTGAGGATATTGCTCTGTTTTGTATGTAATGGAAGAATATTTTTAGAAATTATGAAATTGAATAGTTAATCTGCCCCTTTAGCATGACTTATTTATTTGCTGGTTGAGATTCAGTTGTTCACTTTGAGTGTTTGTGAAGGTATTGGATTTGTGGAGGTACGTGAGACCAAGGGAGGTCAGATCAGGTCCGCAAATGCACAGTATGCTGTATATAAAACACTCTGCATGAGTCTGTAAGAAACAGAACACATGGACAGAGCCTGAAGCCTGTCTTAGAAGGTGAGGGTTTTTACTATGGTGATCTTTTTAGTTAGGAACTTCTAGGATTTTGTTTTAGCTGAGTGAGGTAATTAAATGAATACATACCAAAATGGGCATTGCATTCAGTAATGATTTGATCAGAGTATAGAGGAATCTTCTAACTTGGATGATGCACCTTTATTTTATTTTATTTTGGCTAAATATAATGACTTCAGGTTCACCAGTGCTTTATTGGGGAAAAAGAAGAGGGAACTGTTTTTGAGGGTGCTAAAATCTCTGACAAGCGTACTAGTCTGGAGTAGTGTATGGTCTAAAATTTTAGCTGCTGTTCAGATTTGTTTACCAAAGGTAAAATGTTACACTTGTCTGCACTTAATTCAAACCTGTCTCTAATGCATCATTGATTTGCATGATTCATCCCTTGCTTTAGTAACACTATTAGATACTTAGTGAATGACAACACCCATGTTGCAGTCATTGTCATAGTTAGTTAGCCATATGTCTGAGTTAAGTTTGGAGATCCAATGAACTGATTCTAAAGAGAAGGGGTCATAGTACTGAGTCATGAAGAAGATCACTAGTCAACTTTTTTCTTGTTGACGTGGCACCCTCCAAATTTACTTAATTTGTTCTGTCTGAAGTACAGTTTGCAATCCAAATTACAAATAATTGTCTACAATTAGGCCTTTACTATTATTTACAATTCAGTCATGGGGAAAAGTGTTAAAAGGCTCAACCAGATCAAAGTACTCTGTGTAAGCATCAATGACTTTCACAAGGAAGTTTATTAAATTAAGAAGACATTATCTCCCATTGATAAAACCATATTGCTGTAAGTCTGGTGTGATAATATGTTTTATATCAGAACTTATGAAGTCAAATATAATACATTCCATGGCTTTGCAAATTAGACTTTTTAGGCTGATGGGTCTTTATGAGATTTATAGCTGGAGATTGAACAAGTCTATGTCATAACTAAATCTAATAGAGAAATATATGAACACCACAGGTCATTAATTACAATTAAAATGTTCAATGCATTCATTTAAACAGCTGTTGTTAAAAGTTCTTTCTTACAGTTTGGAGGATGACAGGAACTTTTGTTTTGGTCCTCAACTTTGGAGGAATTGTTTTCATTGTTTTCCCTTTTTTTTTTTTTCATTTTTGGTCCTTAACTTTAGATTGAGGGAGGTGCCATAAGGAGAACTGCACAAGGCACTCATACAGATTCCTTTATTTTTGGATTGTACATTTGCAGTGACTAAAAATGGACTTAGTAGTACAGTTTACCTACTTGTAAAACAATTAAATAAAAAATATAAGGCATAAGTTGCATCTCACATCTTGAAATAAAACAGTGGCATTGTATAAGTCATAGGATCATAAAAAATACAAGGCAACTAAGCCACAAGATCATGTACTCTCTGCAAATACCCATCCTCATGTTGCACCCTTTCTCAAGAAGGGCAATGCAGACCAGTTCACCAGTCAATTTATGGGCACCCATCTAAGCATCCAGGTTTAATGTGATGGATGTTAGGGCGTAATTTTGTTTAACTTGCAGGGGAACTTTGTTCCAGAGCTGAGGTATGCACTGAGTAATAAATCTGACTTAAAAACATGGAAGCTCAAGTCCCTAGTTCTGAGATGTAGGCAATCAAGTAGGATGGTGTCACTAATTATGCAAAACACAAGGCATTGATCATCATGCAAGAGCTTACATAAAACAAATAAAAGGATAGTGCTTCAACCCCTTACTGGTAGCACAAGGACTTTAGGTCAAAAATGTTTTGAAAAGGTACCTCTGATGCCTTTCTAGTTGGCTAATATGCCTAGAAGTATACATATTGAAGGGCACCATACTCAATAATTGGTCTAATTAGTGTTGCATAATCAGGGATGATAATTTCTTTAGACCTAGATGAATTGTCTTTAATAGTTGTGCTAATTAGAAAGTTTTTTTTTACTGCTGCTGTTACGTCATGGTCATAGGACAGGAAATTATCAATCAGGTTCTGAGACACTTACCAGAATTATTATTTTGGACATGAATATAGACTATACTGCACGGTGAAGTAGAGAGCTGCATAACACATAAAAACATAGGGCATTCTCTGAACACCAGCTGTTTATAAGTGTTAGTTCCTGCTGTAATGAATGGGTATCAGAGAGAGATAATGACAAACAAACAAAAGAATCTGAAAGTTATAAAGACAATAAATATGAAAATACTCCTAAAATGAATATGGTGTAGTGCCTGTGCAATGTGAGGTGGGGTTCAAAAATTACTTCTCTGAAAACTTAAGCAAACCCTTTACCAAGTTATTTAATTATGAATGCTTTTAACTTTGTGAATATTAATTTGCAAGACTGCCAGTCTTAAATACTTCTATTTATATTTTCCACTGTATCATTTTCTTAAGGCCATCTCATGAAAACACTGTAGTATTTTTCAGATGTAGGTAACAGTGATTTTCTTTATACAGTCTAAAATCCCTAGCTTACAGTGACTGTGAATGAATGTATTTAGATGGAACATTAAAATACGTCAATATCAGGACAGGGTCCTATGCTGGCAATGTTGAAAAACTGGACTAAACGAAACTGCCAAAGCAGTGAAACAGTGTCCAGCTCTGAAAACACAGACTGCAGTTCATAAAGTTCAGACTTTACATGCATTGACATGACTGGTTTGAACTTAACCACAAAATTATGATTCAGAAATTGGTTTTTAAATGGATATTTTATGAGTAACTAATTAGCAGTTTGGCATACATTTCACTAAGGCACCAGGCAATGCAGTATGAGCTTGCATTGATCAAAAATAAGTAATCTTAAATATGATAAATCAGTGTATTGGCAAAGGGAAGATAGAGCAATGCTCCATATATGTTCACTGTAAGTTTAATACACAAAAGAATATATATCAGTTTTTTTCAGCTATCATACACAAAAATACAACTCAAAGCACATTAGTCATCAACTCCTGGTCCAAAATACTTCAAAGATAGGCTTTTGTATTGTTGTTGCAGAGGTGAAAGTTCAACACTGGTTCTTTTCCTCTGCCTCAAGTCCATTAATGGAACAAGAATTGAAAGAATTTCAGCAAGCTGCGATTTCATGAATACTGTCTCAAAGAAACACATGTGACTCTCACAAAACTGGACAAGTAATCTTGAATAAGTCTCTGAGCTGCAAAACTGCATGACAGGTGTTCACTAGTGTTTCAGTACTGCCTGTAACTTTTTTTGGATCAGAATCCGGAACACTGCAGGTGGCTAAGGTTCTCAATATAAACAGCTTGCACTCAGTTGTAAGCTGCTTATATACTGAGCATTTGGCACTTCTTTGAATTGTGGTTTAATTACTTTTGCTTGCAAGTATCTATAAATACCACTTTGGGCTAAGTGCAAAGTTTCTGAGTTCTGTGTAACATTTTAATATTTTACTCTTCAGCATTATAACCTGCAAATTACAATGTATTCATAACTTAGTACTATCTTTTGAATACTAAATGTATCATATGCTGTCTAAGGCAAGCAACAATTATTGTTGCCATCTCAAATGAAAATATAACTTTCAGTTGTATAAAATGTTTCTGAAGATACCCTGCCTCTTTTCTAAATCATTGACAAACATTGACATTATCAGTTCCTCTGATGACTAAATTATAACTTGTAAACATTATCATTGCTCTTCACAAATATAGTTTACCATCTCACACACACACACACACACACACACACACACACACACACACACACACACACACACACACACACACACACACGTGACTTGTGTAAACAGTTGAGGCCACTAGAAATTATAAACAAATATATGGTGCATGGCAATGATATGTGTAAGTTTAAAAACTGCATACCATACCATGGATGGCGCAGTGATGGAGCGGTAGCATTGTTGCCTCACAGCAAGAGCTTCCTCAATTTGATTCTTGGCTGGGGTGCCTTCTGTGCGGAGTCTGCATGTCCTCCCTGCATTCGCATGGGTTTCCTCTGTGTGCTCCGGTTTCCTCACACATTACAAAGGCATGCCTCTGGAGCGTTTCTCCCTGGGCTTCCTCTGAAAATTGCTCTCATTTCAAGTCAGACTTTCCCGGTTAGCAAATGTTAAATAAATAAATAAATAAAAAATACCATTTGTGCATGGCAGTGATGGCATACCATAATGACACCACAGAGTCTACAGCATAAACTCTTAGTATGTCATGGAGAAAGACATGGCATGCAATCCTGACATATGAGGCTAGAACACATGTTCAATAGGCCAGATAAAATGCAACCCTGATATTTATACATCCCTACTACAGTGCCCAGTCTCCAACAAGGAATAAAAACAATCATCACATTGCTAATCACTCTTTAATCCAAGTGCAGATAGCTGGAAATGAAACACCCATTACACCAGCAACTGCAGGAAAATATAGTCATATTAATAAAAGCTATAAGAAGTATATCATAACTATAAATCTCCAGCAGTGGTGCAGTAATATATAACAATTTATAGTATTTATATATTATAGTATATAAGCATTATACAATAAGAAACATATTGTTTCTGGCTTGTGTGGCATCCACTGGAAGTGAATGTCCTGCTATGGTCTTCTATTCTGCCAAGTGGATGCAGATCCAGAGTATGCAGCCTGTTTTGAAAAATGCTGTTGCCATCTGTTGTGTCAGAGGAAGTAATCACAATAGTCTATGTACCTGAAGACATATGGCATGACCTTACCTGTCATGTAGTGGTGGGCAGTGGTGTGTTGGTGGACTGTGTTTGGGCAGTGGCTGCACAGAGAGTGGGCTACCAGACACAGAATGTATTCATACCCAATATGATGTTGGTAAGGCTATTATGTCCTGGCTGATCTTTCAGAAGTCTGCTCACCTCCATTGCTGATGCACCTTCATGATGTCAGGTAGCTGCCTGGACTTTTTACGCAGTACCTCATGAGCTGCTTAATACAAGGCATGCCTACAAATTTAAGCAGCATGTGGTTTACCACATGCTGCAGAGGAGTGTATGTATGCACCATGTAACCTGGAAAACTCTCTTGCCCTTTGAAGACATATGTGTCCTTGGATTTACGCAAGCTGTCCTTTAATTTCAGCACACAGGAAGTGCAAGTATTACTGGACACCCTTATTGAGGGACAGTCTATTTCTTATAGTTCATAGGTTCATAGGTGTTCACTAGGCTAATGATCACAAGGGCCTTTTTAAGTGTAGCCATGCATACCAAATCTCTGACAAGTTCTGATACCCTTGATAAGTGTAAGCAGGGATTGGGAGATGAAACATTTACAAGCAGGAGCCTTGGGAATGAACCATTTACAGGTTGCCTGTGTCCATTAAAGACATAGATGACAAACTAGGGATGAATTTCCTGTTCCCCATCCAATTATCCAAGTTGCACTTGAATTGAGTTAGGGAGGAACTCTGCTTCACAAGGATGGGAAGCCTGTCCCAGAGACAGGGTAGTCTCAGAGATACATACCTATATCTTTAGCAGGTCCTGTTTATATCACAGGCAAGGTTTACATCTTTAGAATGGGTAAATCTGGTACTGTTTGTTTTGTGGCTAGGCATGAGGTCCATCAGAGTGGGATCTGACAACTCCCTGTATGCCAGGCATAGATCTCCCATCAAAAGCCTGTAGGAGACAGAATACAGGGATAGGGCCTTGAAGCAGTCTGCATAGGACATTTTACTTATGCCCTGTATTCTTTTAGTGAGGAAACCCTGTGAATGTTCCAATTATTGGATATGCCTGGTTAGGTACATACCATAGGGGCCATTGTACTCAATGATAGATCTGATGAATGCTGAATACAGTGGAACAATGACATCCTTGGACTTAGGTGCCATACCTTTGTTTATAAGTTGTGCAACATAAAATGATTTGCTCACTACTGTAAACATGTGATCGTCAAAGGCTAGATTACTTTCTATGTGTGTCCTTAAGTCCCTAACTACTGGGTCAACTCTAAGGGGTGTGTTGTCAATATCATAGTTACCAAGGGTGGATAACTTTTCAAAAGATACTATTATACATTTTTTGGCATTTATTTTTAATCCATGGCTGTGAAACCAGTTGTTTGTCTGTGTCAGCCCTTCCTGGAGATCCTGCATCAGTGTGGGATTCAATGACAGCTCCTAATTTGTAATCATCTGCAAAGTTAGTCAGCCAGAGACCATTAATATTGGCCTTGACTTCGGAGAAATAAATGCCAAAAAGGAGTGGTCGAAGGACCAATCTCTAAGGGACTCCAGCTATGACTGGCCTCTTTACTGAGGAGGAATCCCTAATTCTAACTTCCTGGGTCCTGTCTTTGAGCCAGTTGGCTAGGCACCAGGTGACATACAGGTTTGTACCTAACCTCTAGAGTTTTTCAACAATGCTGGAGTGGGGTATTGTGTCAAATGCCTTGGCCAGGTCAAGGTAGGCAGTGTGAACCATTTTACCCTCATCCATTGCTTTTGTGACCTTCTCCAAGAAGTCCACCAGGTTGAGCAGGCATGACCTGCCCTTGACGAAACCAAACTGGGTTGGTTCCAGTGTCTGGAGGTTTGCTGTATCACTATTGATCATTTCCATAATAATTGTTTCCATGGCATTACATATTAGACTAGCAAGACTTAAGGGTCTGTAGTTTCCATGGTCTGTATACTTCCCACCTTTGTGCAGAGGAATGACTGTTGCTGTTCTCCATTCATGAGGCATGAAGCCTATTTGCAGGCTGCAGTTAATAGCAATTACAGGTCATATTTCATGCTATTTAGAAGGCATCCTGAGATATTGTCTGGGCCCATTGATTCAGTGTTCTTGGCATTAGAGAGAACATTAAGGACCTGTTCCATAGTGATAGCAGGTGGTTATATTTGATGCTATTTCCTGAGAGAAGGTTTAGGGGAGAGAGAGGGGTAAAGCTGGAGCTGAATTTATCAGCCAGTAAGTTTGCTATATCTTCTGGCTCAGTATAGGTGGCTCCATTTACAATGAGCTCTGCACACAACTGTCTATTGCTTTTGGGGTTGTGGGCATAGCTAAAGAATGCCTTGTGGTTGTCCTTGGCCTGGGAGGCCAATTTTACCTCAAGTTTGGCTTTGGTAGAATTTATTTGTCCTTGGAGTTGTTTGCTTAGTTTGATGAGAGTATTTTTATCCTACTAGATGCTGCATCTCCTAACTTTTGCCATGATTTTCTTCTTTCTGTCATACAGCCTATTGATTTTGTGATTCTACCAGGGTGGCTTGTTTTTTGAGTTACTTCTGTACTTCTTCCTGGTGAGTACAGCTGCCTTTATGCAGCTATTAGCAGCCTTGTACAGGGTTTCTGTGAACACTTTCATATAGGTTGCAGTCTTCTCAGGGTTTGTGGGGCTTGAAATTTTGTCAGGTTATCATTTAATAGCAGGAGGTTAGCCTTATAGTAGTTTCTGAATATTGTAGGTTTAGCTGGGGGTCCAGGTTTTATTTTTACTTCATAGGAGACAATTTTGTGGTCTGACCTTACCAGGGAAGACATTACCATAGGGGGTGTGCAGTAGTCTCCCATATTAGTGAGGACCAGATCCAGTATTGTTGTACCCCTTGTTGGTGTATTGGCAATCTGGCCCAGGGAGTTTGTGTTTACAAAATCCAGAAATCTCTGTGCCTGTACATTTGGTGTCTTATAGCATTCCCAGTTAATAGTGAGGTAATTAAAGTTGTCTATGAATATGGTATTGAGTTGGATGATGAGTGTTTCCAGTAAGCTTAAATACATGATATGGGTTTCCTTGGTCATAGAGGGGGGCCTGTAGCTTGCAAAGAAGTGGTATTGGATTTTGCCTGTGGTAATTTGAACATGGAGCAGCTCCAGTGCATTGTCCTGTTTGACCATGGCCTTGAGATATATTTCTTTTTTATGTAAATCGAGACACCTCCACCTTTAGTCCCTGCCTTTGTAGTAGCTGGTCTAAATGTGTGGAAGGCATTATAACCTTCCAATGTTGGTGTGCTCTGCATGGCTGTAAAGCATGTCTCAATGAAACCTTGAGAAGAAGCATAGATGTTGGATAGGGGTAAATGCAGATGTGAATGTGCTGGATGACAATGGCAGGTTCAAGACAAAGTGCCATCAGATAAAAATAGAGGTATGGCTTCAGGCTAAAAAAAAGATAGTCCTGCTGCAAACTTCTCAGACCATGGGTGATACCCCCACTCTGGATAGGGGCTCATCCTTCTGGGGTGAGTTGCACAACAATGCTGCATTCCCATACTGCATTGATATATCCCAGCATAGCTTATGTCCTGTAAAGTATTAATGAACTTTTGTGACTGTCATTTTATTGGTGAAGCTGGCAAGAGAACATCACAGAATAATGACTGCCATGCATATTCATTTACCAGCTAGTCCAGCATGTCAGGTAGTGTATGTCTGTTACCTTACCATACCATACCATACCTATGTGGTTGTGGTGTGGGTTATTAAGCACTGACATCTGTACTCTGTTACAAGTCAAGATAGCAATTCTGCCATTCCTCTTTCTTATTACCATGATATGGAGGGCCAGGGCACCAGACAGGGAGCCTCCATGCCCCCAGCTGCCACAGGAGCTGTGGATGCATTCAAGGCAAGCAAAAGATGTGGCATCTTACCTTATTGCATCTACTGCCACCAGTCCACCTTCAGAATGGTAGTGATGATGTCATATCTGCCAGACATATGGAATGGCTGTAACAGAGCCTGTGGTGAACTCCCATGTAAGATTCTATGATTTATTTTATTTTATTTTTTATTTTACATTTGTTGACCGGGCTGGTCTGACTGGATATATGTCCATTTTCAGCAGAGGCCCGGGGAGAAAAGCTCCAAAAGCATACATTAATAACAGAGAAAAAACAATTCGCTATGAGAAGATTCATTAGCATATATTTGCAGAAGAAATATTAGAAATTAACTACAAACACTATAAATTTAATAGGTGTACAAATTGAGCATGATAGAAGAAATAGGGAAGCGTTAGTTGAAGTTCTGCAATCTGATAAAAAGGAAGTACTTGTGAGGATATAGAAAACTAGTCAGGGTTAGTACATGGGCAGAGTCAGTGGGTTTTGAGGTGAGATTTGAGTTGGAATTTAAAGCAGGGAGGAGAAGAGAGTGCAGTGAGATTGTCAGGAAGGGAGTTCCAGATATTTCCTACTGTGTTTGAGAACAAAGAGTTTCCGGCCATGTTATAAGATTTACAAGTGGAAATAAGAAGTTTATTAGAAGAGCGTAGGCTTTTAAGATTGCAGTAAGGAGTAATAAGAGTAGTGAGTATGGGAGTATTAAAGGGTTTATACAGGATTTTATGGGCTATGGAGAGTTGGTGAAATAAGATTAGGTTTTGTAGCTCAAGCCATCCTAATTGGATTAAGTTTATGCAGTGGTGAGTTCTAAAAGTAGAGCCAGAGGCAAATCTAGCAATACTGTTGTAGGCAACAGCCATTTTGCTGAGGTTAGCTTTGGACAGTTTAGTGTAGATAGACAAGGCATAAAGGAGGGTGGAAATTAGGTGTGAGTGGGCGAGGGACGTTCTGGCAAGTGGAGTAAGGAATGGTTTAATTCTGTACAATGAGCCTAGTTTTCTGTTTACTAGTTTTATAGTGTTGTTAAGGTGAGTGTCAAAGCTTAGATTGTTGTCAATCTCCACTCCTAGGAGCATGGTAGTTGGGTCAGGGGAAATATAGATGCCATTACTTGAAAAGACAGAGAAGTTGTGGAGAGGATTTACGGGTGGTGGAGAAAAGTAATAATTTGGTTTTCTTGGGGTTTAACATTAAGCAGCATCGCTTTAGGAACCACATTTCTACAGGTTGGAATGTCTGTTGGGTGACATAGTGATGTTTGGGGGGGGGCAGAACAAATCAGAGTAGAATCATCTGCATATTGTATACAGATTGCAAGAGGAATAGTAGTATGAAGATCATTTATGAAAACTGAAAACAGAAGAGGGCCAAGAATTGAGCCTTGGGGAACTCCAAGGGAAATGGGTAGGTGGTTGGATAAGTTATTGTGCCAAAGAACTGCCTGCTGTCTGTTATAAAGATAGGAGTGAAACCACTTTATAGCACCTGTGTCTAGTGCGAAAGATTTAAGTAAGTTTATTAGTATCTCGTGATTGACCATATCGAAGGCTTTGGATAGCTCAATAAAGAGAGCAGAAGTAAGGATGCTATTATTCTGGTTTTTGTTGATGCAGTCAGTGAAGGAAAGGAGGGCTGTTGTGGTGCTGTGGAACAGTCTAAAGCCATGTTGACAGTCAGTTAGTAGATTGTAATTTAAGAGGTGATTTAGAAGTTGTTTTTGGATGCATTTTTCCATGATTTTAGCTAGGGGGGAGAGTAAGGCTATGGGTCGGTAGTTTGAGAGTTCAGTTGAGTTACCACCTTTGTGCAGGGGAATAATATGTGATATTTTCCAGATTGACGGAATGTAGCCTTCAATGAAGGTTCTGTTAATTAGGATGGAAATGAAGAATGGTCTCTAGATTCAATAACCACACATGCTTGGTGTCTACTATGTGTACATCACAGTCAGAGCACTTCACCGAAATAGATCCACCACACAGTAACTGTGCATCTGTGTCCATTTGTGGTGCCACTCAGATGGGTGATGTTCCACACATCATCTACCTTGGGATAGACTTACAGTGGTGGCCCAACTGCTGCACCACCACCATCAATGGACACAGCAGGATAGGTATGGGATAATTGTGACTGCTACATCCCCACAAAACCATGCCAAACTTCTCAGCTACATCTTGAGGATATAGTTTCTGTATTCAGCTGGACTGCATTCCATGGACCTCACCTTATTGTGTGTGGGCTGTGGGCTTGCATATCATCTGACAGAAATACAAGGATTTCCTTATGTTCCATACAGCTTCCCTACAGCAGTTGAATCATTGCAGCAGTAGCCAAATCAAGATATGTTATGAGATTCATGAACTCCAACTGGTCGCTGAATATTGGGCTGTGAATGCTGTTAGCAGCTGTCTTGGCAAAGCAATTTCAGTTACGCACCTTTCAGAGATGAACAGCTGCCCCTTATCTCATGAATGACGCAGTCACACACCATTTTGTGTATGCATGGCCATAACTTCAGTGAGAATGCCATCTTCCCAGCTGACAAGATATATTGCCATGAGATGTGCATGCCTCATTGACACAGATCCTCACTAAATGCATGCATGCATTGCAGAGCATGAGCAATGCGAACAGGGCCGACTAACTCTTTTTGATGAAAAAGTAGAGATCCATATGTTGATACATCACACAGAAGACCTTGAAGTTCTGACCACAGTTTGTCTGTTGTTTCTACTTGAGCTGCCTCCATCATTTGTAAATAACTTGCACAGTGATTAGACAATTTGAATCCTTGCTAACAATTACATTATTATACATGCTGGGCATATTCAATTGTATCATATTGTTTGCTACAAAATCTACCTTATTTTATAATACTATTACTTTACTTTGATTGCTAATCTATATGCCTTTTTAAACAGCTGTCACAACTTACCTATACTATGGCATCCTGCATCTGCTAGACTAAACATTGCCAAGGAACTCATGCTACATCTGCGTATTGAGGGTGGAGCAGGGGGTAGTGAAGGTGAGTCCTCTCCATCTTCCTCCTCATTATCATATTCTACTTTTTTTCTCAGGTTCCTCAGGATCATGTTGTAGAGAACAAAGTAGGCCACAAACATATGGCAAGCCTTCACAGGTGTATACTGCTGTGTACCACCTGAGCATTTAGACAGAAGTGCATTTTCAGGTGCTTCAGAACATGCTCTGTGACATTCTGACCATGGGAATGGGCATAAATGTAGGCCTTACATCTGTGTATCCATCATCAATTAACAAAAGTTCCTTGGCTATCAGCCCACAGTCCAGGAGACTGCAGTGTCACACATTAGCTTCAGTATTTGCCACTGGATTGAGAGTGTTGCCTCTGTGGTCTAAATTGGCATGTGTATCATCTATAGCTGTTTTTTTTTTTTTTTTTTTGCTATGTGTGTCATCCACTGCACTAGGAATGCTAGGTAGGCAGGATATGGAGTGAACGCCTTGCATGATGGGAGTCACTGCAGGGTCACTTCTTGCTATAGAACTGTAAGCCTTACAGTGTGGTCTCCATGGGGCAACAGGTAAACCAGAAACTGATAAAATATGTTAATATGAGGCACCTGTAACATACCAGCAGCACCTATTGTAGGTGTTTGGAAAACGTGTGTGTGTGTGTGTGTGTGTGTGTGTGTGTGTGTGTGTGTGTGTGTGTTTTGTCATGACCGTTGACAATGCAGTATGTAACACATATTATTTGGGGAAGTCCACCGGGCCAAGACAAGCCCGTTTTCAGTGGAGGCCCTGGAAGAAAAGCTCCACAATAATTGCAAGTTACATTTCACATATTACAAAAGGACATAGTTCATACAGCTAATTAAATATTTACAGATAAGCTCCATGATATTTGCAATTGGCTTGTCACAATGTTACAAACATGAAAAGACATAATTCAATACAGAAATTTCAACATTTACATAAAGTGAATATTTTTGTTATAAACACAATTGTAGGTTTAACATTTCAAAATATGTAGCTACTAGCCATTCGTAGTTAGGAAAATATTATGCATGGAGAGGGTAATAGTATAATTGAGATTGGAGAGTACAGTACAATATAGTACAATATATAATTAGACAGAAAATTAGTTTTTAGTAAGGGGGGGATTGTTTTGGGTGGGATAAAGTAATAGTAGAGGTAGTTGGATGAGTCAGTGAAGGTGGAATGAGGAGAGTGGGTTTTAAGTTGGAGCGTGGCAAGGGCATTCCCATTTGGAAGAAAGATGAGAGAGTAGCTGAGAGTTGAAATTTGTATGGTTGTGTAGATGAACCGCTGCACCTTATCTCATGTATGACCCAGTCAGACACCATTTTGTGTATGCGTGGCCATAACTTTAGTGGGAATGCTGTCTTCCCAGCTGACAATATATAGTGCCATGACCTGTGCATGCCTCATCGACACAGATCCTCACTAAATGCATGTATGCATTGCTGTGATAGCACCATTTACAGCTAGTATATGACTAATAAACAGAAACTTATCCATTTCTTATATCATGTATGTTGTAATGTCCACAGTTGTTTGTACATTTATGTCCTTTGCACTTCCTTTTACACCATTGCTCATGCTCATTGCACTTCATGAATCTCATTTTTTTCAGGCCAATATTAGCGATAAGTCCATATGAACAGTGGTTTAGCACCCATTTTATTGATAACGTAGTGGTATTCTCTCTTATTCTTCCTATCTATCATTTCTACTTTCATGGTGCTCATTGAGTACAATTGCAGTACAATTGTCCACATTATTTATGAATAGGACCTCTGAGTTGTGCATAAAAACATTGATTTTTTTACCAATCCAGTTACTTGACTATCAAAGCAGTCACTAAAATAAAAGCTAGAATACATGCTCTATTAACAGGAAACTTAAAATATTTTTTGAAGCACTTATACCTTAGCCATTTTCTCAGATTGTCCAAGCTTCATAGCACTTACATGTCCAGTAAACCTCTTGGCTGGGGTGTCCTCTGTGTGAGGTCTGCATATACTCCTTGCATATGAATGAACATACCAGGTAATCTCATTTCCACAGTCATTCCTCACTTATACTGCAGGTGATTTGATGGCTCCCCAGATTGTTTGCAGGGGTGCATGGTGTATGTATGTTTGTGTGTATGTGTATGTGTGTGTTTCTGTTCATGCGCATGCAGATCTTGTGATGAGCTTGCATCCAATCTGATTTTAGTTTTTTTGTGTTATCACAACTAAGTGCTGAGATAGGGTCAGGGTCTCCTACAACACTGAAATGGATTTAGCAGGCAAACATAAAATGAATGTAGGCGACAAATTTGAAATGCAACCATATCATTTGCATGGACAATTACTTTAGTTTTTCAGCCTTGACCAGAAGAAGGGAATGCTAATCAAATTCAGGATTGTCAGATATTCCAGTGCCTTTTAATTGAAGAATATGCATGCATTTAGAGGTACTTCTCTTTTCTTCTTTATTGTTGTAACAATGTTTTATTGCAGGAACAGTAACTGTTTTCTTTGTAACAGCTAGTAATCTAGTTATGGTAGGACCCCACCATATGCCTATCCAGGTGTATTCCCTTTTTTGTGCACCATTGGACATTCCTTCCTCAGTGTCCACACCTCCCATTCACTGCTTGTCTAGCATCTGTATGTGTGGGTCTGTCTGTTTCCTTCAGTATCTTTTGTGTGCCTGCAGTCCATATCTGTCTGAGTCTGAATCTTATGTTTGTGTGTCTGCCCCTGCTACCTTACTTTCTTAATCTATCCCATCTATAACCATGCCTTACTACTATTACCACCAAACTTTCTTTTCTGTATATGAAGAACATGAAAACTAGACCAGCCACACCCCACAACTTAGCCTTCCTATAGCCCCAGCTTTGACAGCATGCATCTCTCTCGGTGGGTTCCCCACAGTTTGCTGTTCTTCCCTTTCCTACTTTGCTGTCTAACCAATTTATCCAATATTTTTATGACAAATAGGGTTAGCACTTTGGTGCACATGGCAGAGTAGTCTGAAGGCTACAATAATGATATTCTTCTGCCAAGTGACCACAACGTGCAGCTTAATGTTGTTACATTGTGTGTGTGAGCATACATTTGTTTGTTTATGTTAGCTACCTTGACTGTGATGTCCATCATGTCAGTCACATGCTGTCCTGTTCATCTTCTTGAGCCACAAAGCAGCCTACCAGAGCTACATAATTAAAATTATCACGTCAGTCGCCCTGCTAGACAGGGGTCCAGGGAAGTAAATAGTGTGGGAAGAAATAGCCAGGGACTTGTTATGACTAGGCTTGTATAGGCCCTAGGGCCGATAGCCTAGTATCAACCTATGAACCTATAAACCTATGATCTACTGTTCTATTTGTTATGTGGTGTCTGCCTTTTTTAATTTCTCCAAGTCTTTTGGGTTTCTAATACCATAATGGAAATGCACCTCATTCCTAAGTCAAAGTGCAATTAAAATTCATGAAATTAGTATTGTTTCAGTCTTTGATGTCAGCCAGTAGTGTTCTTTGCATCACCCGCAGTGTTCCCAGTAATGACTCCTTCTGCAATTCGTACGGGGTTACATGGATTGGTAACATATCCAAATACGATTGTAAATTCTTTTTTATAAGACCCATTGCTCCTACTACTATTCGAACTGTCTGGGTATCTTTCTTCCACATGGCTCTCATTTCTCCCTGCAGATCCAGGTATTTTATGGCGTTATGTCTCTCTGTACGTAAGACATTGTAGTCACTGGATGTGGTGATTTCAGTGATCAGTGCTACTTTTGTTTTCTTTTTTTTGGACCACTATATCCGGTTTTCTAGCATCTATCTTTTGAACTGTTAGTAATGGGTTATCCCATGAGATACAAGCTTCATCATTTTTTGTGATGCTTTGTGGCTCATGTTTCCTGTGTTTCTCAGCCACTCAGATACCATAATGTTTGCATAATCCCCGGTGCAATAGTCTCGCCACATTATTATGCCATTCAGTATTCAGTCCTTCTGCCATTAGTGTGTCGCCACCAGCAACAAGGTGTGTGACTGTTTCCAATTCGGTTTTCTAAACCTACATTTGTCCGTTTCTCCCACATTTTCAGTGGACTTTGTAAAGCAGCATGTACATACCCCACTATCTTGTGCTGCCAATATTAACCTTTCATTTCTTGGTTTTAATTCACCTCTACTTAACCATTCCTGCATTCCTTCTTGATTAACGTGTGACTCTTCCAGAAGTTTTCTATACTTGCAACTATATTTATGTTTTTCCACATTTCTTGCCTTCTCATCTGGTCTTTTTAATCTTATATTCTTTCTTTTTTATATGGCTGTTTGGTCAGTCTGTTGTTACTCAAGGCCTAATTTATAACTGATTATCTATGCAACTCATTATGTTGAGACACCCTTGAAATTTAGTGCTATATAACTGTCTGGATTTTGTCTGTGAATACCAACATCTATCTCAGTACATCTGTTTAGCTTGTTATATCTGTAGCCCAAGTAAAACTTATATGAGTGTGCTGTTTTGATGTTTTGTTATCTTTTATGTTCTGGATCTGGATAACTTGGTAGCATTCATGCAGGTGATTTGGGTGTTTTTTTATTCATTTAGCTATTTATTTGTTTGTTAATTTCTTACATATCAATTCACTTACCTTTTTTTTCATTCATTGTTGAACAGTGTATGTGTGTGTGTGTGTTTGACATATCAAAAAGCTCAGACTTTGTGTGGGTATATTTTGAAAGCATCTCAATGAATTCTGATACTGAATTGAAAAATTGAAAAGAAGTGAAGTAAGCTATAGGCTACACAACTTCTTTCCTTTGAGGTTTTCTTTTACTGAGTGAGTGCAAAGCAGCTCTGATTTCAAAGCTGAATTTAAATTTTCTTTGATGTACAGAGATAAAATCATGTTCAGGTTTGCCTCACAGTGCCATAGAAAGAGCTCCAGTAAAGGTTTTATAGAAATACCATCCTTCCTGGAACATTCAGTTTGGTGCTCTGACTGGGTAAATATAGTAATATACATTATTGAAGCGCATAATCTGTAGTAAATGTTGCAGTATTTATACTATGTATGTGGTACTTTTCTGCCAGGGCCTTTGATGAAAATTAGCTGTGTTCAGGAATATAGCAGCAGACTTCAATCCAACCAAGGTTTCTATTCTTTCTGCACTCCACATTCTGTTCTTGAGAAATGCCAGCTATCCCCTGACCCCTCACCTCTATTGCCATGTCAACTCCCTTGTCTCATATGTTCATAGGTTCATAGATTAGTTAGGTAACTGCCCTTGTGGGACATGATATTTTTAACAGACACTGTACAGTATATCTTAAGAAGGTCAGTCCACTGTCAACACATTTGTTCTTGGCAAGGATTGAGAACACTAACCATGTATTGATGGGTAGGTGTGTGTGTGTGTGTGTGTGTGTGTGTGTGTGTGTGTGTGTGTGTGTGTGTGTGTGTGTGTGTGTGTGTGTGTGTGTGTGTGTGTCTGTGTGTGTGTGTGTGTCTGTGTGTGTGTCTGTGTGTGTGCTTCTGGTGCAATTCCTGGGCCACTCTAGCCTGAAAGAGGAAACATTTTTAATTTTCTTTGTGGCATCAGAGATATAATCAATTATTTCAGCTATACGTATACAAAGATACCTACATCACCTTCTCACACTACAGCTGTAAGTTCAGCAATCTCCAACCCCACCTGAGACCCTTGCACCCAGGACAGTCACATGCCCATGAGCTAATGCAGCCTGTCCTCAAAGTCAGGACTATCAGCGATCTAAGCTTCTAATCTACAGTTGCTAGTACCATGATACACTGAATGGGCAGCTGTTTTGTACTTCTAATAAATGTCTGGCATCCAGTTACAGCTGACAGTATGGTGTTAAATCCACACCAAGATGGCGATGATGATTTAACAAACCGCTTTGGTCATCCAGGTTTTACATTTAAGTAATTTTACTTTGCAAATATGCTTTGTGATAAATGGGCAGTGCATAATCAGTTTGTCTTTCTGAATATTTTGTTTATACCTGCTACCATCTATGTTTTCACAGTTTCTTCTGGTCATGTAACTGTTGACAAAGGATATGTAATCCCACTCAGTAAAACGAAATAGCATCTTCCATCTTCAGTGACTTTTCTTTGATTTTGCTCTTGTCATTCATAGCTATAAAAATGTCAGGATATATTTATTTCATAATTAATTCCATAATCCTTGCAATTCATATCAAGTATTTTGGAAAGGATGACAAATTATTTTGGAGATAAAATATATATACAATAATTTCTTGGCAGGATAGTACTCCTATTACTACAGATGAACCATGGCCATATTTTTTACCATCTTCTTGAGTTATGCTATAATCATGATTTTGTTTTTTGCTTTATCACTGAATCACATTGACAGTTGTTAAGTGTTACCCATATTCTTAGTTCTGCTCTGTTTCAGTGTTGATTTTTCTGTAAAATATATTTTTGACAAACTGACTGGCAAACTATTTACAACTATTGCAAATATACCTTTAGTAATATTGACCAAAAGCTATATTAATGTTTCACTTCCACAGTAAGCATCATGTATGGTAAACAAACACGTAAAGAACTGGTGCTATACACAGCCAGTAAATAATTATTTATTAAAATATGGCTTGTTTGCTTTCTAGAGTGATCAGTGAATTGTATAGTCCACAGTCCTCTTAAAAGTAATATAATAATACTGCAGTTATAATAAAATCAGCAAGATAAAGTATTGCCATAGTTGTTTCCTCCTTTCTTAATTGCAGAAGAATTCTTTCACTCTTTGTTGACACTTTTGTCAATTAATTATTTTCGGACTGCTCAGATTGTTTTGCAGTTGACTCTCAGGCTGTACAAAAGGCTTTTGCTCTTAGTGAATTGACAGTGAAGCTGGTTCTGGCACTTGAACTAAGTATTTTGAATTAATGTGTTCCATGAATACCATTATCTAACATTTGCCTTAAATGAACATAACTAAATGCAGACTGTGAAATGGAGTCATGCAGTTTATATCATAAACAATGATAATGTTAAGTAAATGGTGAATCAAACATTTCAGTCATATTTATGATATACAAAAGTGCATGTTTTTAAATATTTTATGTATTTCCAAAGCTGTATCTCACACACACACACACACACACACACACACACACACACACACACACACACACCTCTCTTCTGACTCTATTTTCATTGTAGTGATATTATTTTAGCCAAATGGAAGAGCTTTTGTAAAGTTAATCTGATATTAATGTGCACACTACAACTTTTAAATATTTTTCTGAATTAAAAGTTTTAAAAAGTTATTCTATTTTATTAAAAATACAATGAGGAATGCTGTGTCAGGGATAAGACATGTATTACTGTGGATATTGAATGAAGACATTTGCCAGTTAAACTTGTGCTTTAAAAAGAGACTGCACTTGGTATAGAGTAAAAGCATAATGGCCATAAAGTGATTTTATATACTGACTCCATGAAGGATTACACCAAACCAGATTATATAAAACATCTTGTAGTTGATACCATCTTATGTTTTGTTTTTCAGCAGGTACAGTTTTTTGTCAGACCTAATATATAAAAGAAGAAGGAAACTCGAGTGCTGAGTATTAGAACTCAGTGGTTTGCATCTGAAACCACAAGATTTTATATGAAAGCCAATGAAAGGAAATATACACAGTTGCTCATGTAGTTTTTCTTAAGAGATTAAGCTAGTGAATTATGAAGAAACTTCCTCCTATAGTCTTGGGTTTGACTCTGTTAGCTTCCATCTGCATACTTTGTGACTTTGAATAAGTCGCTTAACAGCTAACCCTGTGTCACCCTTGAAAACTTAAATGTGTGCCTAGTGGATTAAACTGTTTATCAAATAATTAAAATAAAATAATGTAGTCTAGCAATCTGTGCCGAAACAGAGTGTGAAAAATGTGGAATAATCTTATTATTACCAAAGAATGTAAAAAAGTATGGCAAACTAAGCATGGATACATATTTCATAACGTATAGGTACTATTGGTGGATTATGACATCACCTTAAGGAAGAAAACTCAGACTCAGTTATTTTAAACACATCTAATTATGCCATGCTTTATTGTTTATTTTTAGCAATAAGCCACAACTTGTTGGGGGTACCCACTCTTGGTAGGGTTTCATCACAAGGATGAAACCTGGAATTACTGCTCTTATACAATGACATTATTTAAGTAGAAAATTGCTTGCCTTTCATGAATAATGTTACTGTATGATGGCACATTAGTCATCTCTGCAGGGTATTAATGTACTGGGAGTGGGTTTGGCGCATGCATCTGCACACTTACATTGTACATCAATGAAATGCAAGAGAACTGAAGGAGAAGACAGGCCATTTATTGTAGTGGTTTGGTCTCTCTCACTCTTTTTTTTTTGTAAAGTAATGCATCTACTTTTCAAGTTCAAGAATTCTGAATAAACCCAAACTTCAGGACAATTTTAAGTATTACTCTAATTTGCTTAACACATTAACAGCACAACAGCTTTTACATCAACATGCATTTTCTGAATAATATAAAGTATGAAATGTTAATGGCTGCCATTACTGACTGACTGTAATGCTCAGTGATTTATCAGAAAATCAAATATTTATGAGGGACACAGTACATATATGGGAAAAATCAGTGATCCCCTGCAAAATTCTGGACAGTTGAAAGGTATTGTTACTCACAGTATAAGTCCAGCCAAGGAAGTCTTGCTGAGCGTCTGAAATTTTTCCAAGGAACATGCTCAATTTACAATGGGCACACTAACAGGGTTGTCCAATCAGAGTGCAAGTCTTTGATTAATATATACCTTCTATTGTATAATGAATATTAACTCTCATTAGTGCCAGATTTAGAAAATGGGTCTCCCCTTATTCTTTGACTATTAGCTCATTACTAAAATATATTTCTACCAGTACATTTTAGTCACAACATAGCCTTCTTGCTCTGCTACCTTATTGTTTGTATTCTGCTAGTCACTGATTCATGCCTAAATTAATGCTGTTAGTCAGGTTTAAAATATCAGTGGCCTGAAGACAATTCTGCATTCCATTTTATACCATTTATCAGTGTCTTTAGGTCCTTAAAGCTTATCTACTGATGTTATTGTTGTTCCACTGATTCATTCTGTCACCTTTGTATGTCAGATGAGATATTATATACTATTTAAAAAAAATCAAAATTATTGTTAAATAAGACATAAGAAAGTGGCTATCAGTAAGAAGAAAAAGTTGTCCAAAATGTAATATTGGCTTAATATCAGAAATAACAAATTTAGTATCAGTATTATTTCTTATTGGTTCTGGTTTAATTCATGCTTGTTATTAAAGAATAAATAAACTGTAGTGCACAATGAGATATCCTAAGACAGAGGTAGCTGTATTCATCGACACCCTCTGTACTGAGAATACAACATAGTACAGATGGTCTATGAATAACAATTGCAAAAGATATGCAGTCAAAAACGGAACCATGCATCAACAAGTCTATATTAAATCAGCGAATGCTTAAAAAAGTAAACAATGATTTATCAATCCCATGTAAGCGAAAGCCTACAATCCTGAACACTTAGAACAGTGATTTTTTTTCCCCAGGGAAAAAATGTTCCAAAAAAGAAAAAAAAAACTTTAAAACATTACATAAAGTGGGGGGGGGGGCTTCACACCCCTACTTAAATATACCAACTCCAAGATCTCAGTACAGTGATGAAAATGGCAAAATAATGAAGGTGGCCAAACGATTTCTTTGGGAAAGGGGAAAGAATTTGCTTATATGCTGTTTCGTGCTTTCAAGTTGGATCAAGACGCATTCGAAAGAATGCGTCTTCGATCATATAATAGGAAACTGCATCTACATATGCATATAGGCACACAATATACCCCTGACTGAAAGAACACTGCAGTGAGGACCAGTATTAGTACAGTCTGCTGATTCTCTTGTCAACATAGTGACAGCATCAGTAGCACTTGGGCAAATAAGATGTGCCAAACAGGTGGCATGAATAATGCTGGTGGCACTATGCATTCTACATATTCAGGTACAAAGCAATGCTTTGAGATGTGACAAAAAACTCACTTGAAGGGTACACTGAACAATATAAAGTTTGAAATATTAATGGCTGCCATTACTGACTGACTGTAATGCTCAGTGATTTATCAGAAAATCAAAAATTTATATGAGAGACAGTACATATATATTATGTGAATGTAAGTATAGCTTGGAGGGACAGAGCACAGTGGAACTTACACTGAATGACAAGGGGAAACAAAATAGCCCACTGTATATCTTACATGTTTAAGGCACACATCACTTTTGGAATCTAGTTGTTATAACAGAATGAGCTGGAATAGAGAAAGAAACCACATAAGCTTGTGTCTTGAAATGCATTTATTTTATTTTATTTATTTTACATTTGTTGACCGGGCTAGTCTAGCTGGATACATTTCCATTTTCAGTAGAGGCCCGGGGAGAAAAGCTCCACATAAATTTGACCAAAAAACGTTACAATAGACAAGCAAATGGACAAAATCATCATAGATGAAAAGACAAATAAAAAATATAGTACCCAATAACAGATATATACAAAGAGAGGATCACATTTCTAAAAATAACATTAAGTAGCTGAAATAACATCAAGAACAAGGCACAAAACAGGAGCAAAATTGATTAATAATATTATAAAGAACTAATCTTAGTAACAGAAGGAGAAAGAGAAGCACTAAAATAGGAGAGGAGGAAGGGAAGCAGTATAAGAAAAGAGAAGGGAAAGTTGTGAGAGATTAGCATAGAGGAAAGAAGAAACAAAATACTCTAAAAGGAGGTAGACTGAAGCAGATACAGTAAAGAGAGAGGGAAAGTAAAGTAGTAGGAAAGTGCAGAGTAGTAGGAAAGCGCAGAGGAGGTAAAGGATTAGTCAGGTTTTGAAGAGGAATGTTGAATTGCACAATTATGCAACAATTATGCAAATATGCACACACACACACATACACACACACACACACACACACACACACACACACACACACACACACACACACACACACATACACACACACACACTTGATGCTTGTGATAGGAGAGTAAATGAAATGAGAGTAGTTACTAAGAAATGTAATATAATTGCTTTTATCCTGGTCCCCTTCAATAAACGGGTCTATATTAGAACACCGAACGTTCAAAATTTCAAGGGTTCTAATATCGACCCATTTTCAGCGAAATCTGAAAATATTGAAGAAACAGAAAACCGAATTTTTTCCTAGGGAAAGAATTTGGTTGTCCGTTTCTGTTGCGTTGGTATTTTCAGCGCTGTGGTGGAAAGTTACGGGTCGGATTCAGGTAAGTGTGTGATTGTGTTGACGTGAAGGTTAGGGTGGGTTAGTTGAGTTAGGGTTAGGGTGTGGGTCAGGTAAGTGTGCAATTGTGTGGATGTGAGGGTTAGGGCAGGGTAGGTGAGTTAGGGCGCGGGTGAGGTGACTGTGCGATAGTGACGGACCTTAGGGTTAGGGTTTGGGTTAAGGTAAGTGGATAGTTAGTGGTGTAAGTATAGTTTAGTGTAGGGTTAGGTGTAAGAGTTTAGGTGTATGTGTGTGGATTGCTGTTTGTTTGGTATGCTTGTGTTGTGCGTATGTGCTTGGAACAGCAAATTTTTTCCTTAGGAGAAAAATTGCTGTTCTGAATGTTTGATGTTTTAAATGTTCGATTCATAGGGTTCGATATTAGAACACTCGGCATTTTGAATGTTCGGTGTTGTAATATACACCCCAATAAACACATCACACTGAATGACATTTGACGACCTTTATTAAAACTTCCATAACATAGCTTTGTTCACCAACTTTATTAGTTACAACTGACCATAATATAGTTAATTCTAAACACAGCATAACATCCTTGTAATGTTAACAAGGGCAGCGTACCTATTCACCCTGCCCCAGTAAGCAGCATCCATACCTCTGCTCGCTTACCTTACGTATGAAGTGCCATCATGTAATGCTAATCAGGGCAGCATACCTACTAACCCTGCCCAGTAAGCAGGGTCCATACCCGTGCTTGCTTACTTTAATTATGAAGCAGCGTTCCCATCTCACTTCATACAGCATTCATTGAATTACCTTCCAACCAAATAAGCAGCATCCTTTCCTCAGCTTGCTTATCTATCCAGCAAGCTTCCTCCAGCTACTCATTTTCCTTTCCTCAGCTCCTTGAAATGAACATCCAGACTCCAGAGGGGGAACAGAAGAAGGAAAAACTGTCTCTCTTCTCCGCCAACCATCCCTGAAACACACCCTAATAAAACTAAATAAAGTAGGATTACCCATCACTCCACTATACCACCGGAACATTCACTCCAAGAAAATACATTCCTTTTTAGACTGCTTCCTTCCAGCCACTAATCATGGCTTAACCTGAATGGAATGTCAACCTATAACCACAACCCTGTCAACTGTAGCATGTTACCTTACCCCGCCAAACTACCCATTTCTGGGTGTGCAGTAACCCAATTACCATAGGGAATAGTCTAACTCCATATCTATATCTATATCTATATCTATAACTTTAATTCCCTAACCTTAAATGGCAGAAAACCAGCACCCCTTGACCTAGTTCCTGAAACTTGCTTATACTCAGCAATGAAGTATTCTACATGCCCAGCCATAAACACCCCAATTCACTCATTACCAAATGACAATCCAGACTAAAACCCAGGCCTCCTCACTCAGCATCTCCTAGCAACCATCCTAATAAGAACACTCACACTACTAACCATCCTTAACCCCTGTTTGTCCCTGGCCTTCCTCCTCAAAGGCTCTCTTCCCTTATGTTACCTATACCACTAGTAAGTAATTAAGACCTGGCCTACAGCTGCCAAATCCTGAAACCAAGCTTCTTTTAAACCTTCTAACTCCCCTGTACAAATGCACCCAGTTTTGAAAATTACCCCAACACAGCCACCTACCTAACATGCTTTCTAAAACCCTACTTACAAAATTCACCCAAACCACAATTGAAATGATCCTTGCGCTACTTTGTAAAATCTTCACCTGGTATGTAACATTAACACTACCTACTCAAGGGAGAAATTTGTCACACCAAAGATACCACCCGTTAGGAACAAACACCAGCATCCTATCAAACACCTCATTGGTCCTTCCCCAAATATGGTTCAGCAACTGGATGAATAAATACAACCACCCCAAGGTTCTAAGAAAGCAAGGGTTGAACTCCACTGGCTTGCAAGACCCATAAGCCTTTAGCCTAATAAGTCCTGTGCTCCTATGAATGTCGTGACTCTACTCATCCCGTGGGATCCCTACACTCCCCATAAACCCTCCCAAACAGTTTTCCCCCCGGTCCCCCTACCTACCTCTTCCTTACTTGCCCCCTATACCAATGCAATAATCAGCTCCCACTAATTGAACACAGAGCTCAAATATGCATTAATAAAGTGATTATTCAGACCCACATTGTGCCCCATTCTGGTGAAAAGAACATCCATCCTATCTAAAAAAGTCACCTTTCAGATCCCCTTTTCAAGCCACCGCATGATGCCTTCTGCCCTTCAGCAATCTGCAAAGAAAAGAAAAAACAATAAATTCTATGTGCACACATACCAATAACTACATAACATGGAGGCACTGACAAGGACCCCTGCCAGCCCATCAAGTGTTTGCCAAACTCTGCACTAAAGTAAAGAACCAACCCCCCCCCTTTTTTTATATGCTACGACTCATATCCCCAGAAATAAGAGACAAACTTTTCTAGCTTGTAATCATCCCTGAGCCAGTAGCCTAATAACATCCTATGATACTAAGAGTGCTGTGACTCCACTCTGCCTACCTGAACCCTGTCCACATTGATGTGCCTTAATGAGCACTAAATAAAATGCATTACCTGTAACCTCATCAAGCCAACTACAGGAAACCAAAGTCTTACCTATGGACAATGTCTGTTGCTCCCTTTTACTATTGAATGCAAATGCCCAAAAGCAGGGACAACTTTCAAACATTGATCTAACATACTGAACGGTAATTAACCCTGAGATCACCAACTCAAATGCCTATTCTTCCCTGGCTAGCAGTGTAACTCCTCTACCAAAACTCAACTTTGAAATCCACTTACTTCAGTCAGTAACTGTTGCCACCTTGTGCTCCCTATGTGTAACCTCCTCGCACTCCACTGCTTCCATCATCTGCGAATTCCCTGTGTATCACCACAGCTGGTACTCGGCGAACCACCATCTATGGAGAAAAGGACAAAAGTAAATCATCTAATATGTAAAGAGAAGTCTCTACCTTATACCCACCTATTCCAAATTATAGCAGCAGTGTTCCAAAACCCCCATATTTAAGAAAGAAAAGACATATAAATCACCTAAAATACATAACGCACATTCCAAGACATCTTCAAAGACAAACTATCCTGCCAGCCTGGGAATGAATGTAGCACCGCCACACATATCTATGACAAAGCAGCCATAACTGAAGCTAGGTTTCCAATGACCCTGTCAAATACCCAATATAAATTTAACTGCCAGTCAAGTTTGTTAAAACTAAACCCCCATATGAAGGGATCTATCAATATCCACAACCATCTGCCTAGCTCTTAACCTTCCATCTCCAAATGATGCGCACTAATCAGCATATCAGATTTTTAGATTTCATGATCTCCTGTATGATGCAGTTGATGGCTGGTAGTCTATTGGTAGTCCCTTGCTCCATGTGGTCTGCCTAATCTCACACACTCTGTTAACATCCTGTTTCAGTTTCAAGCAATAACCTTCTATAAGATAAAATATTAAAGGTGTAGAATCTCAAATGTGGCATAATTTAAAAGGATTTAAAGATAACATGGATAAGTATTCAGAGTTGGATATCCAAAGCCTTAACAGCTAAACATTTTCAATATGCACTATCCATCCATGTCAGTCAAGTCCAAGAACATGTATCTGTATAGTGAAAGTAAGGCTGTACCCTTCAGTCTGCTCATCAGAAACAGGATGATTCAGAAAAATACATGCAGGTAGAAGATCACAATTCTTAAGGCTCTTGTTTGAGGGAAAAAAAAATAATAATAATAATGCATGTTTTATTTAACAGCAAGCACTTTTAATTCTAAAGGTCATAAACCTTATACCAGGCTTTTAGTTGATAACAGAAAATATACACAGATCTCTGGCACCAAAGGCAGCCAGATATAAAATATCTAGCAGTTTAAATTATAGCTTCAACTCTTGGAAAAAAAAAAACTCTGTTATATATACCTTGGCAATTTTGAATATTAAGTGTGAAGGCAGAGAAGGCAGCCCAGAGAAACCATATGTGATCTTCAATGACTTGACTGTCCCAGCAGGATGACCACTTGTCTGCTCCCCCAAGGCACCCAAAACTAGGACTCGCAAGTAGTCTCCTAAAGTCATGTTGGAAAAAACCTCACTACCTGTAAAAGCTCTCTCACCGTAAAACATTGCCCACAAAGAAATTGCTACACTTAAAAAATGTGTGACACCTGTGCAGGCAGTCTGCCTAGTGGCAACATTGACTGCATGCACAGGGAACTAGGAAGTCCAGGACAGCCGCACTCAGATTCTGAACAACCTAGAAGGCATGAAGAGATAAATCAGATGTATGTCAACAGGTGCCTAAAGCCAGTAAATGTCCTACAAAAAGCTGATATCAAGGCTAGTACTTTAACTATTGTCATATACTACTTTGCAGGCTCAGAAAGCTGATGCAGTTCACTACATCACAGTGAACAGACCATGGTGTTATATAGGAACACAGCAAATGCAAAGTCAGTGCCATCACAAGGTCTGCAATGACACCCACAAACAGACCACACAGAGTTGCATTCATTGGTCTCCTCCTGTCAAGTCAGACAAACCCCAGCCGACACTAAATGAACAGCCTGGCCACTCCACCAAACCCAGCACAGTCGAGGGACCTGCCAGTCACGACGTGCATGTGTGGCAATGGCCAAACCAACCCACCCAGAGCCCGCAAAAACCATTCGCAGCTTCAGTGAGACTAACACCCTAAGCCAAGCATGGCACACCAACCCCACCAACGAATCCTGAACCGAGAGACAGCTGCAAAAATCAGCACCACTAACGAGCCGAGAACCCCATCACAAAACAAACCCAAAAAGGGAATTCAGAGGCACATGCGATCAGCACACAGCAAAGCCATGGAAACACCAAACCAAGCCCTCACCACATGCCCAGAATCCTCCGAGACAAGCCCCCGTAACAGTGCTGCCATTGTTGGATCCATCTACCCCAGATTGCCAAATGAGAAAAAAAAAACAAATCTCAATACAAGCAACACAATCTGCCATGCTTCATGTAGAAAACGGACACTAGGAACCATTCTGACTGCAAAAGTCCAGTGTAGCTGGTGACTGCCTTGTGATGAGTGAGAGAGAGACAACACATCAGCTGCAACCTTTTCATCCATGGTACACAACTCTTCCCTCACTCCATCCAACATAGCCTGTAGCTCACCAAGAAAACCGTTTCAATTCCGCAATAACACCACCACTTCCAAAACAAGGACATGAAGCCCGCCCACACCACAAGCCTGGAAAGGGGAGAGGGGACCAATGAAACCAATATCGAGCTGACAAACAAACAAAGGGAATTTAACTGTGACCTCAGATGAACTTCACAACTGCCATAAATCCACGCTAGTGTACACAGGAAGGCCCATGAACAATACCTACCTAAATAAAGTGCAAACCCCAGCCCACAACTTCATTTCCCAAAGCATATATATATATATATATATATATATATATATATATATATATATACATACATATATATATATATATATATATATATATATATATATATGTGTGTAAAAAAAATGTTTACTTTCACAGTACTCACCAAATCAATCTGAGGCCTACCTGTTCCTACAACTACCTACCGGTCATCATGGGCGTTATCCTTGCAATAGCA
Organism: Protopterus annectens; assembly: GCF_019279795.1. Classification (NCBI taxonomy): domain Eukaryota; kingdom Metazoa; phylum Chordata; order Ceratodontiformes; family Protopteridae; genus Protopterus; species Protopterus annectens. The sequence goes on from NC_056749.1 coordinate 354,375,889, forward strand.
AGTTCACGCCAAAATGTGATTGCTCACCCAGCTACTCTTCTCTAAACCTCTTATGCCCCTCCCTACCCTTAACTCATTTCCTCCCAATCTTCCCTGCCTCTACTTAACCCTTTCACCTCCCCAACCCCCTTAACACCCACTAATATCAGTCTAAGCCTTCATGAAGATGTCCTGGGACAACTTGGTCTGTTGCCAAATTTATAGGTTCATAGGTGTGTACCAGGCTAATGGGCCTGGAGCCTTTACAAGCCTAGCCTATAGGATTACCCTGGCATCGTGCCACCCAACCTTAGTTCCTAGTACCTCTGTCGAGTAGAGCCACTGGAGTGATCCCCAATAACAGGTGGGAATCACACTGACATTTTGTGGGATTTGAGAAACCAGCCTACTTGTTTTGTCTATCATTCTGTGACTTAGTAAGGCTGTGACATCTACTTACTTTACAGTAACCAGTATGGATTCAACCATTATACAGCTGATCTTACATGTAGATGTCATTGAGAGTGTGTTATGCAGGAGTGAAGAAATTTCAAAACTTCAAGATCTGTGTTTCTTCCAGAACTCATTCCTGCATGAAAGTTATAATTTGAATTTTATTTTCTATTATTTGGATTTTGCAGTCCCTGACAGAGAAAACAAAAGTACTCAGTAATATTGCACTTCCTTTACTCATTTATTAACCAGGTAAGCTCACTAGAAATAAATGGTTATTTTAAGAGACAAGATAGGAGTATTGCCAGGTTAATTTGCTTTTTCGGTCAGAATGTTTGCAGGTAAACACTGAGAAAATCAAGCCCAGTACTAGAGGTCAAAGTGCATTAGTGCCTCATTGCCATTATCCTTTGAACTAATACTACCAATCAAAGCACATTACTTGTTATGGACCCCTTTAGGATTGCTGAGATGTTACTGCAGCACACACACTTACATATCAGCCCATTTTTTGCAGGTGCTGTTCTGCAATAGTAAAGACAGTACTTTATAGTCTAACAAGACAGCAACCTGATATGTCTGCTACCACTGGAAAAATCCAAAGAACAGCCAGTGTTCTGTCACTCCTCATTGGCCACTATAAGTTTTTTTTTCCTCTGTGGGAATCAAAACACCTGTTTGAAAGAAAAGATTTTTAAAAAATATGTTAGTCATCTTAATTTAGGAGACATTTGTGAGTAGTATAATATCGCTTGTCCATTAAAGTGAACTCTGTATCATAGAGTCTTCTGGTTTGTAGTTTTTGCATGCAGGCATGGAGAAAGCATGTGCCACATTTTCTTTGTTCCCAGTACATGATAGACATGCACTTAAGCATAGTCTGTATGTATGTCTCCTGAAATTATTGAAAAGGAATGAGTACTTCCACCTCCACAGCTCATGAATAACAGTACTTACCAGAAAAAAAGTATTAAGACACTAATCATGTCTTATATGCCTGTCAGTTTAATCACAATATTCAGGAAAGCTTTTTGTTTTGTCATATTCAACCAGACAAAACACTCACTTGAAATGGTGTGATTGAATACTTCTCAAATAATCTGCAGAAGAAGTAAAAGTAGAAAGTAATGTAGGCTGTAAAATATGTCAGAAGGAAATCAGACCAAACAGTCTTAACTATTCATTATACTAGATGCAGCCAATATCTTCCTTAATTTTCCAACAAACATTCAGATTAAAATAGAAGCATATCAGAGTCTATACACTAGATTCTCAAAATGCAGATAACATTTATCTAGTGCTAAGTAAGATTTGATACAGCAATACTGCATAATCACTGTAGATCATTGTGTGTATTGTACCTAGTCAGCCACTGTAGCTAGGTAGCATGATCATATAAGTTACTGAGCACGTGCAAGATCAGTGCCATTTTGTATAGTCAGTCAGAGTGACTGCAGGAATGAATGGAAATGCACATGAGTGTGTTTGAAGTAATAAGTGAGTCACTTAGCTTAAGTACTTATTCCAGTTACACTTCCTGATGCTTTTATGTACAGTAAATATCTTGAACCCATTACAATGCTTTATTGTCTTTTCTTTTTTGCAGTGTACTACTTTCTCACATTAACTAAAGTTATTCAAAGTATCTGAAGTTTCTGGAATATTCGCAGCATTTGCAGTGTTAAAGTAAAGCCATTTTAGAAAGATTGTTGTGCATTTCAGCACAATTACAAGTACCTGGTCTTTGCTTATATTTAAACTAATTTTGTTGTCATGGCAGAGGGATTTCGCAGATCTGGACTGCTGGTGTTTGATAATAATATTGATGAGAATTGGAGTGTGTTTGAGTGAGAATATGATATTTTCATACAGGCTGCATTTTCTGATAAAGACGCACGTACAAGAGCATTCATACTTCTTAATTTAGCTGGCTTGGAAGGCACTGAGGGGGAACGTTCATTTGTGCTTGCACCTGCCATGTACACAGGAGAGGGGGAGAACCATCATATTATGATACAGGCTGAAATGCAGGAAGACCCCAGAGTGCTTAAAATGTAAATTTAGAGAAATGTGTAACTCTCAAATGAATATTACAATAGAAAGGCATCACCCAACCTCATTGCTAACTGTCATAATTGTGGAGGCGGTCATGAACCTAAATAAGAAAGGTGCTGTTGGCCAGCAATGTGACAAATGTAAAAAGTGGAATAATTTCAAAAGGTGTTGTAAGTCTAAAGTTTCACATACTTTTGTTTAAAGAGAACTTCCAAAGAGCCACGCAGATGAGATAGGAAGCTGTGAGCAAACTTTCTATGCTAATGGCATCTCTGTGATTAATGAAATGGTTAACGCAGTAGACTATCAGTTGGCAGCAAAGAGTAAAATATTTTGTATTGCTCAGATTAATGGGAAACCTGTAAAGCTTAAAGTATACACTGGATCTAAGTGCAATGTTATATCAGCACAAATGGTCTGTATGTATGTCTCCTGTATGTTTGTTAAAGTAAAAGCTGGTGAGAAACTAGATTTAGCAAGTGTGCAAAACTGGTTGCTTATGGTGGTGAATAGATTCAGACTGATGGCACAGTAATTCTCACATGCCATTCTGCTGGGAACAGCTATGACTTGCAGTTTTACGTAGTCAAAATACACGTGCAGTCATTGTTAGGCCTCAAAGACAGTTTGAGAATGGGACTGATTTCAGTGAATAAAGAGGTCCACCATATAAGTTTGAACAACAGTGATAGTTTCACATAGAATATTTTTAGTAAATATGCTGCTATTTTCAAAGATGACCTTCAGAAACTCCCAGTCATATATTCCATAAAGTTAAAGCATGAAGTAAGCCCAGTTGTCAGAGCAGCAAGGATGGTTACGATAGCAATGTAGAGTAAAGTAAAAGCAGAACTTGACAAAATGGTTAATTTAGCTGTTCTTTCTCCAGTAAAAGAACTGACTGAATGGGTATCTTCCACAGTCATTGCTCATAAGAACATCTCAGATGATATTTGAATTTGTATTTATCCGAGAGACTTAAACATCATCATCATCCAGTGCACACAGTAGAAGAAGTAGCCACTCTCATGCCAGATGCCACTATTTCTTCAGTCTTAGATGCAAAAAGTTCCTTTGGGAAATTTTGCCTAATCACAAATCTTAATTGTTAACCACTTTTTAGTACACCATTTGGTAAATGCAGATTTTTGAAAATGCTGTTTGTAATTAATTCTGTCAGTGAAGTCTTTCAACGTGTGATAGAGCAAATTTTTTTGGGTTATCCATGTGCTATCATAGTAGACGATATTATTCTAGGGGGCAACGGTGAAGATGAACAGGACAGAAACCTCAGGAAAGTTCTAGACCATGCACGTGAAGTCAGCCTTAAACTGAATCCTCAGAAATGTAAATTCAAGCTAAAAGAAGTTACTTATGTGAGTCATTTCTTTAAAAATTCTGGCTTACAACCTGATCCCCTCTAAGCAAGCAGCAGTTCTTGAAATGCCTGTTCACGAAATTGTCACATCTTTACAATGTTTTCCTGGTATGGTCAACTATTTAGGAAAGTTCATCCCAGACTTGAGTGAGCTTTCGATACCACTAGTGAGTTGACACGCAAAAATGTAAACTGCTCTTGGTTGGAACAACAACAAAAGAGCATTTGACGTTCTGAAACAGAAAATTGCCATCCACCCACTTTGAGATATTATGATGTTGACAAACCTGTAACTATTTCGTGTGATGCTTCTAAGCATGGTCTTGGTGCAGCATGTCCTCAGGAAGGCATAATAGTAGCCCATGCATCCAGAACTTTAATTCAAATTGAGATGCAGTATGCACAAATTGAAAAAGAGCTTTTGGCAGTACTGTTCACATGTTCAAAATTCAATGAATATATTTATGGCAAACCTATTCAAATAGAGACTGATCAGCAACCGCTAGTAACAATTCTGAAAAAGCCAATAATACATACAGCCCCAGCACGCTTGCAACGCATGATGTTAAAATTGCAAAAGTACAATTTCAGTATTGCCTATACAAAAAGCAGATTTCTATACCTTGCTGATGCTTTGTCAAGAGCACCCACACACGTAACAGAACAGCATGACAATGAGAAATAAGACTTTCAAGTAATGAAGTCAGAAAATTTTCCTCATCATGTCTTGATGAACTCAAAACTCATACAGTTTCAGATCCAATTCTCCAGACACTGAAACATGTTATCAGTCAATGATGTTCAGCATGACAAATTAGTTTACCACTTGACATACAAAAGTATTTTCCATATACAGATGAACTTCTGATTGAAGATGGAATCGTAATGAGGTAATTCCTACAGCATTGCAACACTAATGTATCAAAATTTTGCATTGTGGTCACCTGGGTATTGATTCAACCAAAAGAAGGGCAGGAGCAGCAGTATCAAGGGCACCAGAACCATTGAGCGAGGGGGAGGTTGCACCCCCCCACTTTTACTTGTCTAACCCCATGGCAGCAAAAAAAAAACTCTATGGTGGCGTATTTAAGGACTGGAGGACCCTTGCATGTGTCGCAGATTTACGCCAAACACACAGGCATGAAATTTTAAACTTCCTGCCTACCTGTTGCCCGTATAGCTCCTGTGTTTCAGGTAATGAGATTCTATACTGCTGCTGGGGGGATTTTTCCAATCTATGCTGCTGCTGAGATTGTGGGGATTGTCTGAGCTATGCTGGGAGGATTGTGTTTTCTATGCTAATGCAGGGATTGTCTGATCTAAGCTGCTGCGGGGGGGGGGTTGTCGATCTATGCTGTTGCTGGGGGTTGTCGATCTATGCTGCTGCTGGGGGTTGTCGATCTATGCTGCTGCTGGGAGGGGTTGTCGATCTATGCTGCTGCTGGGGGGGGTTGGCGATCTATGCTGCTGCTGAGGGGGGTTGTTGATCTGGAGGGCGGCCTAATGGTTAAGGTGTTTGCCTTACAAACACAAGGTGCAGGGTTTGAGTCTCACAAGTGATAACTGGCTAAGCTTAAAATGGCTCACAAGGGCAGTTAGCTTAGTACTAATCTATGAACCTATGAACCTATGCTGCTGCTGGGGAGGGTTGTCGATCTATGCTGCTGTTGCTGGGGGGGTTGTCGATCTATGCTGCTGTTGGGGGGTTGTCGATCTATGCTGCTGCTGGGGGCATTGTTGATCTATGTTGCTGCTGGGGGTGTTGTCCAATATGTGCTGCTGGGGGGGTTGTCAATCTATGTTGCTGCTGGGGGCATTGTCCAATATATGCTGCTGCAGGGATTGTGTTTTCTATGCTGCTGCAGGGAGTGTGTGTGTGTGTGTGTGTGTGTGTGTGTGTGTGTGTGTGTGTGTGTGTGTGTGTGTGTGTGTGTGTGTGTTAGCTACCCTGGCTCACACCCTGTACCATAGTACATGGTAGACGAGCCTGAATTCTCTACCCATACCTCCACTTGTGATTAACTGCGGTGGTGGTGCTGTGGTAGTGTTGTCACCTCACAGTAAGATGTTGTCCTGTTCGATTCTCAGCTAGAGCGTCTTCTGTAAGGAGACATGCGTGAATGGGCGTACCTTCGTTGAAGGTTGTGCATCAGGGCCGGCAACTTGGCACGTAAAAATCTACTGCCAATCATTAGTAGACCGGAGTTCCACTGTGGCAACCCCTAACTAGGAAAAGCCAAAAGACACAACAACAACAACAACCTCCACTTGTGATTCAAGTAGTTAAGTGACAAATGTACAAGGAGCTGAAAGCTTCAGGGTAAGAGACGTTTAGTGCTGCTTATGCCAAGTCTGCGTAGATTGTTAGTAGCACAACAGGTAGTATACTTGCTTTTGATTCAGAAGCCTGTGGGTTATAATCCTACAGTATGCAAATGGATTGCTGATACTGTACTGTGTTGTAATTTAAAGGGAGTGGATACTGCAGTCCTGTGAATGTCCTTCTCTGGAGGAGTTACCAAGTAACTATGAACCTGTTATCAGTTTGCCATCCATTCCCTATTGCAATATTACTAGCTTATCGTTTTTTTAATGTAACATAGGCATTTTATTCTTCAAGGGCAACAGGTACTTTATTTGTAGATGAAACAATGAAATATAAAGATGTTTGCTAGCAGCAACCTCTTCATTAGTTACAGATCCCTTTAATGTGGAATTATTCAGATGAATTTACTTCTGCAGAGATTTTGCATATTTACTGATATTGATGGATTGTAATGGCAGAAGTTTGAGTGGCATTTTATGGTTGAAATTTTCTGAAATTGGTAGTTTTGTCATTATTGGTTCATATATTTTGTTTCATTGCTTACTAGAAGACTGTTCAAAACTACATATTTAAAACACATTCTAACAAGTGGTGCTATATTATGCAAGGAATATAATTTAATACAATCAGGAAGGTGAATCAAAGAACACATACATGTATGCATGGCCCTAAAAATGTGTAAGGAGCCTATGGTTTGAAATCAGCTCAGAGGTAAGCTTAGTCCTCCATTGGCCAGATGCAAAATAAATGTGGGTTTTCACACCCTTTCAATGAATGTGAGTTTCAAGGGCAAAGAAGTTTACTGCTCATGCTAAGTCTATTTTCCTAGTGAGACAGTATTGTTTGTTTAGCAAATGGCTCAGTGTTTGTGCTAATTTATTTCGATTTCTGTAGTCATTGTAGAAGTAAATAAGAAAACAGTATGCACACTGACAGGTTTGAACAGTGTTTATGGTAACTGAGGAGAAATAGTCAAGTAATGGAACACTAGAGTGGCTGGGGAGGGGCTCCTGCTGGATTGGCAGGGGGTTACAGACTATCCATTAAAGTAAAACAAAGTTCATCCTTGTCCATATTCAAATGCATCTTGGATCTAAGGATGGGTAATAGAAAATGTACTCCAAGATTGCCCCTCATGCCACTAATGGACAGAAGCAGTTCCTAAATGCAGCATCCCTTACGCAGGTTCCCCTCAAATTATCTATGGTATGATCACAGTTATTCTCACTATGGCTAATGTACAATTATCAGCTATGGGATAGGTAAGACCAATCAGGAAATGCTAATTCAAGCACCAAAAGGGACAGTGGCTAAGCTTAAAATGTCCTGTAAGTGAACCTATGTTGTGGTAGTAAATAGTTTTTAAAAATTGCCCTTTTTAGATCAGTAAGAGCCCCTCTCACCCTCCACCCCCAGTCTGCAACAGCTATGCATGGTATTTTACCCTTCTATGTTCAAAGATATAGAGAAGGAAACTCTAACATATTCAATTTGTAACAGTACTAAATCACACCAAATAAAAGATCCACTTGAACTAAACCAGATTCCTTAACTACCATGTTTGATGGTTGCTAATGATATTTTCAAATGGGATGGTCAGCATTACTTAGTGTTAGTAGACTCTTATTCAAGTTGGTTTGAAATTGACCTCCTTCTTAACTTCATGTCCAGCACTGTCATCACGAAATTGAAGAGATATAGTAGCCTGCACAAAGTCATTTCTGACAATGGTGCAAAGTTTTCAAGTCAGCAGTTCAAGAATTTTGCTAAGTCTTGGGACTTTGTCCATGTTACTAGTAGTCCTGAGTATCCACAGTCCAATGGGTTAGCTGAACATGCAGTTCAAAGTGCAAAATGTTTGTTGGAGAAATCCAAGAGAGATGGTACTGATGCATTTCTTAACCTACTCAATTTCAGAAACATTCCTCAAGATAATTTAGTTGGTTCACCTGCTCAGAGATTGATGCCTGGACAGACTATAACAACTCTACTGATCAGTAAACACTTATTGATACCAAATGCAAAGAACAACAGAATGCTCAAGGCTCAACTTCTGAAATAAATGCCAGTCAGAAATGTTGTACTACAATAATCCAGCAAACCTCTCAGCCCATTAAGACAAGATGAGATTGTGAGAATGCAAACTTGAGTGGGAATTGTCAAACGTATTTGCTAAGAACTGAGATCTTATATCGTACAATCTGAAGGCATGTGTTTCAGAAAGAATCAAAGACACATACTACCAGTCTCTGAACCAGTAATGCAGCAGATTGCCTGTGCCAGAGACTCGATTTCTTAGAGTGACTCTACACTTGTTTGAATTCCAGAGGACAGTGTACCTTTTTCAAGTAATCCTGATGTACCAAATGAGAAAGAATCTCCAGAGACTGTCCCAGTTGCTAAACCTAGTCAAAGATTTTATGTGACCAGACTGGGTAGAATTTCCATACTTAATCTAAAATACATAGCGACTTGGACTTGAGTTCTCATTTGTTGTTAAATACTAATGTGATATCAAGCATGAAAAATGTCTTGTTCTCCTATTCCATGTCAAACAAATCAAAGAGGGCAGATTTAGATTATTGTGTGTATTGTACCTAGTAAGTCACTGGAGCTAGGCAGCACATGCATATAAGCCACTGAGCATGTGCAAGATCAGTGCCATTTTGTATAGTCAGTCAGAGTGAATGCAAGCATGAATGGAGATGCACGAGTGTGTTTGAAGTTGTAAGTGAGTCAGTTAGCTTAAGTACTTGTTCCAGTTCCTGATGTGTTTACGTGCAATAAATTTCTTGAACCCATTACAATTCTTTATTGTCTCTCTTGAACACACGAGACAAGTGAGTCACTACTGTGTGATGGTGACTATTTGATCAAAAGCTATAGAAGAAAACCTGTATAGCTATCTTCTTTATCCAGCAATAAATTGCTCAAAATTCCACTAGACCAAACTGTGTCACACAGAGTTGAGATCAACACTGATTCTAGACTAGCATAGTAACAATCACACATAATGTATAACAAGCTGTTCCTAAGTTCGGAGTTAACAACAGCAGTAGGGTCATACCATTAACTTAATTACATGCTGATTTGAAAGCATATTCATTGCATTAAAAGAATGGATAAGTAAAAGACCATAAACTTGCACAAGTAAAACTAACATAAATGCTAGGGAGATGGATCTAGATGAAGTCCAAAAAAAGAGACTCTTAAACTACATAAAATGAAGGCATTTATTAAACTGTTCAAAGGACTGGTAAAGATATTGAGCACTTTCACCCCTCAAAATGGGACTTCATCAGAATACATCACAAATTACATCTTCCTTGTATACAAATATTCATTTGAATCATTAACAGTTTAAAAAGCCCTTCCATTAATAAATAATTCTGAATACCAATAAAATTACTCGTCAAAAGGAAAACAAAAAATATATATGTAGTACAACAACACACATAAAGTTAAATAATTTATAATTTCATAGATCAATGGTTACATTAACATAAACTCATTCAAGCCTGAGGCTGTGTTGGCATTCCTTCCTCAAATTAAGATCTATGAAACTGTTAACGATTTAACTCAAAGAGGTATTTTTTTTATCAATTTGCACCCATTCCCTAGCATTTATCTTGGTTATACTTGAGTCAGTTTGTTAACACTAATGCCGTTCTCCTGGTTTAAAAGACCATAAACCATTTAACATGAATAATATAAACTAGACTATAGTACCAACCACAAATAGCAGTACTGCTGTCTAATCTCATGGTGCAAAGTTCTAAAACCCTGAATGTAACCTGCATGATTCATGTCTAACTAGCAACACAGGCACTTAAAGGGTGGGAGTGAGTGGGTGGTCAACTCTGGTTCACTTATCATTGTAAGAGGGAGCATTGGTATATTGCACTTGCGACATTTGCAAAAGAGTTGCAGGAAAAAGATTAAGGGACTTGGCCACCTGATTAGCCCATTCTATATGACCTAACACTCACGTCTTATGGAGGGACAGAGTTAGTGAGTTTGCCTTGGGAAAATATGAGCAATAGGGATCTTACCCCAGAAGGAGATGTCCCAACCTTAGCCTTGATGTGGATAATTCTCATAGTATCTCTAGGAGGAAATTAATAAATGATAGGACTTGAACTTTGCACAAGGATGGGCCTGAGGTACTCTTCCAGGTTATGGGCTGGTGAGGTCCTATGTGTTCTATTCTCATCTATCAGAGGTCAGTTTGTTGAAGACAGACAAGTCATGCTGTGAGTCAACCAGGCCATGGAGAGAGACAAAAAACAGCACTTTTGATTTATTCAGCATTCCAGACAATCTTGTTGTCAAAATAAATAAATGTGATCAAGCCTGCTTTGACTACAGTTTCTTAGAAAAACAAAATATTTGCAGTCTTTCATTGCTATACCACATTCTCCACTTTCATCATGGATAAACAGTCTTTGAGTTTATCCATAAAACTTTCTGCTAGTCCTTTTGTGGTACAGTATCTTATATTTTGCTTTCAAAAAAAAAAAAAGACATTCTTTGCATGCAAAGGGATTTCTTCCAGTATTAGTCACAGTGGCAAACATAATATTGTACTAGCAGTTCTAAGAAAAATCATTTATTTGCAAACCATTTGCAGGTTCAGAACGAAGCACTTCCAACCATTTTTTTTGTGTGAACAGGTAGAAACAAAAAGCTAGCAAAATACATTACCAATAACAAATTTGTCTGTTCCCTTTGAAAAGCATTAACAGACTCCATCACACTGCTTGCAGGTCTAAACATCTCATTTGGGATGAAACAAGCTTATATGCATCTGCATTTCTCATGCTTCCTCTCCGTTTCTTGATGAAAAAATTTATTCTGCATATTAAGATATCATATAACGTGATGAAAAACTGTTTGATATTTTATAAAATGAATTTCAAATGTGTATTCTTAATTCGACTTGTCTGTAAGATACTAGCTGTGTATTATTTGCAAGTGAAAGCAGTAATAGACACCAGTTTATGTTTTCCAGTCATATGGCATTTTTGCAACTTTTGGTTGCATGTACCTTTAAACATTTAAGTCTTTTCACTTTATTGTGGATTTCTATCCATCTGCAATTTATATATTGCACTTTAAAATCATGTAATATTTACATTCTACCTGTTTTCTGTTTATATTTATCATAAGTATTGTCAACATGTTCCATGTTAACTTTCATGAATAAATTTGTATAGAAACTGTTTTGAACCCTTTTGTCACGTTCCACGTTAATAAAAAACAGATCTCCAAAAGACCTTTGATGACGTTATTGATTCAACATAAGGAAACAAATGCATCATAACTTTATTAATCATAACTTCCTTTCTTTGCACATCATCAAACATCAAATGACCATCCATAAGGGCAGCGTGAAACCACTCATCCTTGCTGAATAAGCAGTGCCCTCCACCCGTTTGCTTATTCTTACACTGCAGGCAGCATTCAACCTCTCACCTTCATCCCAAAAACCTCATTTCCACCCAGACCACCAGGTGCAAGCAGCGTCCAACTATTCACTTCCACCACTCCAGGCTTCCATCCACCAAAAATATACACCAGAGGGAGAACAGAAGAGGGGCAAGCTTGTCCCTCTTCTCTGCCCATTTACCTCTCCCAGACTTAAACCACCATGACAACCAATAACCATGTAAGGGCCGGGTGGGCAACAAAATCACACCAAAATGTGCTTCTCAAAACAGCTCCCAACCTCAAAAACCCCTAAGACCCTCCCCATCCCTGCCTCACTTCCTCCCTTCATCCTTCTACTACTTAACCCTTTCCTGTCCTAACTGCATTTATAGGGCTTTCCTTTCTGCCTATCATTACACTAACCTCAACCTTCCCTTACCTAATCATCTACACCCCCCACTAAAGATGTCCTGTGACAAATTTGTCTGTTCCAAATGTCATTTGTCATGTTCCACTTTAATAAAGAAACAGAACTGCAAAAGACCTTTGTTGACCTATATTGATTCAACATAAGGAAGCATAACTTTATTAATCATAACTTTGTTTCTTTGCACATCATCAAACATCAAATGACCATCCATAAGGGGGCAGTGAATAAACAGTGTCCTCCACTTGCTTGCTTATTCTTACACTTCAGGCAGTATTCAACTACTCAGCTTTATCCCAAAATCTCATTTCCATCCAAACCACCAGGTCCAATCAGCATTCAACCACTCACTTCCACCACTCCAGGATTCCTTCCTCCAAAAATATACACCAAAAGGGGAACAGAAGAGGGCCAAGCTCAACCCACATATGTATATGGATAGAGATTTACAAAAGAAGTGAATAATAAACAAAATGTCAATAAGACTAGGTAAATCATTTAATATTTAACCAACCAGTCATTCTTAAACAAATTTTTAAAAAAAAGCTCATCATAGTTCCCTTAGTTCAACCATTCAAGCCAAACAAGCCCATTAAAGTGAATTTTGGTAATTAGAATGCATGACTAACCATAGACCTAGACAGTTCTGTATTGATATGATTTATTCACTCCTCATCCTCAAACACACACGCACACACCCAACCACGCACACAGGTGCACACACACGCACACTCAGACAGACACACACACACACACACAAACAGACACACACACACACACACACACACACACACACACACACACACACACACACACACACACACACACACACGCACACTCATGCACACACAGACACACACACGCACACACCCACCCACGCACACACGTGCACACACATGCACACTCATGCACACACACATGCACAAACACACGCACACTCACGCACACACAGACACACACACACACACACACACACACACACACACACACACACACACACACACACACACACCACACTTGTAAATGATGAAATGCTCTTCAGACTATTCTGCAAATGTCCAAAGCTGGTTTTAGCTGTGTTCAGCAGTATCAGCACAGCATTTTACAGGCCCTTAATTCTCTCTTTAGACATTGGACCTAATCTTAACTACAAATATGTCCTGATATGATTGAGCTGCTCTGGTGGCATAGAGGGATAAATCCATAACAGCCCAGCTGATCTGAGTTGATTAGTGGCTTCGGTGACTGACGGAGTAGCAGGAAGGGTTGTGAGTGCCTGTACTGGGGAAGCGTACTTGCTGGTGATATTCACTAAGGGCATGAGTGGTATAAAGAGAAGAGTTGCCACAGACACAACCAGCAAAAATGAAGGGCAGGGAAAAGTGAAAGTGGGTAGGGCATATGAAGTAAACAAACAAACAAACAAAAAAAACAGATGGAAGTACAGATGATAGACCTAACAGGATGAAGATCCACAACCATTCCAAACACCAGAGTATGTCCAGGTAAGTAAAAAGATGCTGGCAGACACAGCATGAATGTAGTGGACTGAGGGCTGGATAGTACAAATGAGGTCTGAGAACACCCCCACCCCAAAAAAAATAAATAAATAACTAAAGTGATAAGATTTAGGGTTATACTTATACTAGGCATAACCCAAATTTAATGCATGTCATTATAATTATAGTTGCGCACAGCCTTAAGTTTCCCCACATTTTTTCCTTCTTTCACATATTGAAAGAAAAGGAAATCAATAATATTTTGTAGTTTTTACTTTAGATTCATATTTTCAGACATTTTTAATTTACTTATAGTCTACCACCTAAATCTTCAATTTCTGAAAGAAAAGATATTTTTGCATTAAGTATTTATAAAGTACTCAGTAAATAGAAGTAGTATTAAGTTGTTATGCATGTCTTATATCTTATGTGAATTATCTATATGTTTCTGTGCAATAAAAATTGAAGATGTGAAAAGAGACAAGAACAAAATAAAGATATAGGCAATAGGAAGTGAGGTCTTTTCATTTCAGAGAAAATATTTGGAAAAATTAGCCAAAGTGTTTACAGAGAAAATGGTGTTAGCTGTGAATATTGAACAGCATTTTTAAGCCAAACAAAGGCTACCTTGATGTTGCAGCATCTTAGTTTCAGAAAGATGATGTCACCAGTAATATAATTCAAGACAAAGGGTAGTAGTGGATAGTGGTGAGGTCACTCCTCTGCACTGTCATTGTCGTCATGTTTAGTGAGAGTGTAGTTACATCATACTGCCACAGTACATTACACATCTGGCACTGCATGTGTTTTTGATGTGTATTAGCTTTCTTCTCATCACTGTGAAAATCTCCATACACTAAAAATGCAGCTCCTTCAGTGCATGACTTCCTCAGAACTAGGAACATTTTCATACTAGGTACTCACAGATGTACTGCTAAGGTAATCTGTAACACTGTAGGAAGACTAATGAGTTTTTTGATCCACACCTGCTAGCCATCTGTCCATTTACTGTGAACATGTTTATTAAGTGTCCCTTTAGGGTGCAGGCCAATCATTACATAACCTTCACAAAGGAAGTCATGAAGGAAATTTTGTTATAATATTCCCTCCCATACACACATCTTGGCAAGATCTCATGAGATGGACATACAGTGTATGTGTTTGTGTAATTTGAGGATGTAACTCATGCCTCACTTTCAAAAGGATAGATTCCATAAGGTCTCTAGTCTCCAAAAGAGACACATTGGCAGCAGTCATGTCCCATCCCCTCCCCAGGGAGAGGAGATCAAACAATAAATCATCATTTTCTCCCTTTCTCCCAGCTTAACTATTTTTTTCCAGTATCATAGGTTCATAGGTACTTAATAGGCTATTGATCTGTGAAGATGTTAAGAAGCATAGCCTTACATTCTCAAGATAGTTTTTAGCCCTTATATTTTGCATATAAAAAACCTAGAGACAGGCCAAACAATGCTTTGCTGGGAAATTTACAAGGCTGCTAACCAGACCAACATCATTGGTCCATAGTCACTCTTCACCCCATGGACACAGAAATGCACCCTGTGACTATTTTACAGCAGTACTTCCAGTTAAAGCCAAAGTTGTCTGAGCCTTTCCATACTTATTTCAGTCAAAAGTCTGCAACAGTAGACCACAGCAGCTTGTCACCATGTACTGCATCAATCATTCTAGAGTGGGTCTTCAATGTTCAGATTAACTAGAATATTCCTAATAAAGAAACTGTAGTCAATGAACGATATATAATTTGGGTAACATAATTAATTTCCAGCAACATCAGAGTGCAACCAAGGTTCATGAGAAAGGAAGCAAAGACCTAACACACCATAGCAGATAGTACCAGTAAGACAATTCTTGATAAGACATGAAAGTGATTTATTTCATAGGACTTTAAGTGAACAGTTGGAAAAGTGATGAACATTGATGTGAGTTGCTTATTGGCTGTGCTTAGAAACAAGGAAGTATAACCAAGAAATAGGCAATAAATACTTACCAGCCTCACAACGTAATGTCATCCTACTGTGTTCATACGTTCTTTAACAGAATGCAGAAGTGGTTTTCAGAAAAAAAAAATAACAGATTAAACACTTCCTGTCCTGCATCTAGCCCCACATCCTGTTAAAAGTTTTCTTCTGTAAAAACATGATGAAATGAAATTAAGAAAAATCTTCTTCAGTGGCAGTGTCTCCAAAACACAATAACAATAACAGTAATTTTTGTACTGATCTATCAATAAAAAATGCCCAATAACACAAAAGAATGAACTACAGTAATTTAATTATTTTGTATTTTGATATGCAAGACATTGGTCTTAAGGAGCAATGCTACATTCAATAGAAAATAGTTTATTTTAATAAAAAATACTATTTTATTGTTTAAAATGTTTTAAGTATGTTTTTATATGATAAGAAACTGGGAAACCAGAATGTTAAGAAAGGCAACATGAGTAACCTTTTCAATACAGTTTATTAAGAAAATAAACAAATGCATTGAGAAATCAAGAGTAGCCAGCAAGACATATATACCATACAGTAGGTAAAAATAAATAAATAAAACAAATGTGAAAGTACATACAAAGATGCCACAGAGACATTCCAAGCCTTGTAGTGTTTGCCACAATTTCTGGTGCAGGGGGTATAATGTTATAAAGAAAGGTACTGAGAGTAAGATTTGACAAATATTCTGCAATCTTTGACATAACTGTTAATGGAATCAAAACAATAGTTTTCCACAAGGCAAAGGAAAAACGTTTTATCAAAAGTACAAGACCATGGTAGGGCTCAACAAGATTTCAGTGGTGCTCTGGACAATTCACAAAATTTTAAAACACGCAATTTGAAATTCATATATACAGTCTATAAAGAAATGAACTCTCAAACATGTATGACATTAATCTAGCAGTCCTAGCAACAAACTGTGAGTTACT
Organism: Protopterus annectens; assembly: GCF_019279795.1. NCBI lineage: Eukaryota > Metazoa > Chordata > Ceratodontiformes > Protopteridae > Protopterus > Protopterus annectens. The sequence continues at coordinate 354,392,380 of NC_056749.1, forward strand.
GACATAAAGAAACCAAATCTAAACACAATAATGCAAACAAGCTCCCTAGAGAGTATAAGAAAAAAGCATCATCACAACTATAGGTTTTGCATGATCCATTGAGATGAAAGAAATGTGGCCCACAAGCCCCAGAAAAGAAAGGTAAAAACAACATTTACAAAGCTTAATATATGAAAGATCTTTGTGTAAAAGTAAAAAAAAAAAAAAAAAAAAAAAAAAAAAAACAATTCAGAGCTTTTTGTGGTTAATTACATCAGACACTATGGGAAGTTACAAAAGGACGTGTTTATTTGTATCAGACAGTGAATACAGTGGAAAGTTGTGAATGTATGTGTGCATATTATTTTAAAATATCTTATTGTAGCCCCAGTGAGGTGAAACATGTCTGAACTTAGAAATGTAGTTATACAAAGATGTTGTTTCAAAGAGAAGTGAATTAACCATTTAGAAAATTCTTAAAAGATACAAATATGTTATCTAAATCCCACATTGAAATGAAAATCTAGAAATTTGTGAAAAGATGTGATACTATGTTGAGGTTAAAATCAAACTCCATCTTATAAAGCCTTGACTTTAGCCCAGGCAACCTGAGTTTGACAAGTAGCTTCTGCACTGCAAGAGCCAGTTAAGGGGACAGACTGAACTGACTTACCAAGTCAGTTGTTTTGTACCATCCAGGCAAATGTTTGTCTGGCCTTGCAAAGTCAGACATTAGACATGAACATGCTGTCACCTTTGTCAGTAATGGTGGCCTTCGTTATCATATCTGGCGATGCATGTATGCAAATGGGGCAGGTGTGGCACACTTTTTTTTGTGATGCTAAAGTTCACAATGCCATCTGGGACTGGGAATAAGAAATTAAGACAAAAATGTCCAAAAACCCTACACCTGGTATGATATATGTTTACAGATTGCTAAAAATGGAGGAGAAGAATGTAGTTACCAAGTAAGTGGACAATTAGAACCCATTCTGAAACCTAAATGGTCTAGTCTGCACTGAAAATTATGCTTTTACCCCTCTGAAATGAAGATTCCATCCCTGGCAGCAAGCAGATGATAGACTGCAAACAGGCACACAAGCTTCTACACAGCTGTCTGGAGAAAGTAACTTAAGCACTGACAGCAAATCAAACATCCATGTTGCTGTGCAAAAAATAAACAAATTAATAAACAAATAAATAAAACTCAATTCTACTGTGTTTTCTTCTGTAATAAATAAATTAATTAATAAATTCACTTACTTTTACTGTGTTTTGTACATTTAATTTCAGGGCTCACTAATCAACTGAATTTTGTCAGTGATGAATACAAATGACAGAGTTTGCCATTTATACTTGCAGGTCCCTACAAAAAGTTTATACTTCATTTTAAACTGTGTCCAATTTATGGGTAATAGAAGAAAGGCTATATTTCAGTCATCCTTTCTTCTTTTTATCTCATTCTTGCCTCAAATAATAACGTTGCTCTAAAAATAAATAAATGGAACATTTTTATCATTTACAGTTTATTGAACGCTTAAACCCACTTCACTGTGTTGCTGTTTTTCACATAAAATTCAGTCCTAGTTATTATTATACCCTTTCTCTAAATCTGTATAAGAAA